>NC_059117.1:15845014-16142514 GCF_020740685.1 Jaculus jaculus
GCATAATTATTCAAATAATATTTGTAATTTTAGGCTAGAAAATATTGGGTAAGATAAAAGTTTTAAGAATCTTGCGTTGTGTCAAACCACTAACCCACAACAAGAGAACTGGCTACCACTGTCAGATGTGAGGAGGTAAATTTCCATTCTCTCTCTCTCTTATAACTAAATAAAAATATTTTTTAAAATCTTTAACATGAGGCCAGGCATGGTAACTAACACCTTTAATCACAGCACTCAGGAGGTAGAGGTAAGAGGATCACCATAAATTCAAGGCTACTCTGAGACTACATAGTAAACTACAGGTCAACCTGGGCTACAGTGGGACCCTACCTCAAAAAAAAAAAAAAAAAAACTCAAGGATTACCTCACATTTTTCAATAAAAGCTCTGAATGTTAGTGGTCTCACATCCCCAATCAAAAGACACAGACTAACAAGCTGAATTGGAGAATAATATCGATCCTTTCACTGTCTTCAAGAAACACTTCACCATGGAAAGCAGGTACCATCTTAGGGTGAAAGGATGGAAAAAGATAGTCCAAGCAAGTGGAACTAAGAAACAAGAGGTGTAGCTATACTAATATATGATATGACAGAATAAATGCCAAACTAAAATTATTAATCAGAAGACATAAGCAAGGTCACTTCATCTTGATCAAGGAAACAATTCGCCAAAAGACACTGAAATTGTAAACAACTATGCACCAAACACAGACACACCTAATTTTATAAAACAAAATTTACTAGATTTAAAATCAGATATAAATCCCAACACAATAATAGTGGCTGACTTCAGTACCACACTATCACCAACATACAGGTCATCTAGGCAGAAAATAAACAGAGAAACAATGAAATTAAATGAACCTAACAGGCATATAAAGAACATTCCATCCAAGCACTACAGAATATAAATTCTTCTCAGAAGCCCATGGAACTTTTTCTAAAATAAGTCATGTATTAGGTAACAGAACAAGTCTCGACAATATTTAAAAACTGAAATAACCCTGTATTATATATGACCACAATGCAATAAAGCTAGAAATTAATAAGAGAAACAACAAAATGTACAAAAAGACTGAACAACACACTATTGAACCATGAATAGGTAATCAAAGAAATCAAGAAGGAAATAAAAGAAAATACTGGAACTCAATTAAAATTAAAACACAACATACCCAAACCTATGGAACACTAGGATGGAAGCCCAAGAGGGAAGTTTATAGCTCTGAATGCTTATAGTACAAAAGCAGAAAGATCTCAAATGAATCACTTAATGATGCACCTGAGGCTTTGGGGATATGAGAATAAACCTTTCCCAAAGCATGACCAGAAAGAAATAGTCAAAAGCAGGGTGTGAATCAATGAAATAGAAATGTAGAAAACAATTAAAAGAACTGATGAACAAAAGAGTTGGTTCTTTTATTTGTGAGCTGGAGAGATAGCTTAGAAGTTAGGCGCTTGCCTGTGCAGCCTAAGGACGCTGGTTCAGGGGTTGGGGATTTAGCTCAGTGGATGAGCGCTTGCCTAGCAAGCTCAAGGCCCTGGGTTAGGTCCTCAGCACTGGGGGACGGGGGTAGACAAAATCACAAAAAGACCAAAAAATCAAGGGAACTGGGACCCCAGTTTGAGGCTCAGTTCCCCAGGTCCCATGTAAGCCAGATGCACAATGGGGCACATTCATCTGGAATTTGTTTGCAGTGGGTAGAGGACCTGGCACACCCATTCTCTATCTATTTGCCTCTTTCTCTCTCTGTCTGTCACTCTCAAATAGATAAATAAAAATAAAACAAAAAATTTAAAAATAAATCAACACAATAGTAAAAAATATTATTTGTGTGTATGTCTGCCTGTGTGTTTACACAAGGATCTCACTGTTATAAGCAAATACCCATCCAAGTTTATGTGGCTGGATGGGGAATTGAACCCAGGCTGGCACTTTCAATCACTGATCCATTTCCCCAGCCTAAAGAGTTGTTTCTTTGAAAAGATAAACATGATGGTCAAACTCTTATCCAAATTAACCAAAAGAAAGAGTGAAAACATTAGACAATAAGATTAGAGATGAAGAGGAAGACATAACAGCACATAACCATCAAATATGAGATAATTATAAGGACTTGCTTCAAAACATTCTCTTACACCAAACTCAAAATAGTTTTCCCTGACATCATGGAGCTTCCCCTTGAGTCTGCAAGCCAAAATAAGCCCTTTCCTCCCATCAGCTGCTTTTGATTGGGTGCTTTGTGTTAGCAACCTGAAGCTAAGTGACGTGTGTGTGTGTGCGTGTGTGTGTGTGTGTGTGTGTGTGTGTGTGTGTGTGTGTGTTTTCCACCAGTGGAGATAGTTTCAGTGTTTGAGTAAGTATTCATACAGCCTACCCACTAAATAAAAGATAAATTGTGGAAACTATTCTGCAACAATCCTCAAATCCTAACATTGGTATCAATTTGTTATGCTTCTTGTTACACTTTGGTGGCTCACTATCATATTTATTGAGCCCCTAAGAATAATGAGAGCACCATGTGTGTGTGTCCCAAGCCAGCTGCTCACACACATGAAGTGACACCTCACTGACCATCTTGCAAGATATGAAATCATGGCTATCCATCAACAAATCAATCAAATGATAATACAAAACAAACATTTCTGGGCGCAACTTTTGTATGTGTTAGGTTTTGTTTTTCTATATGTAACTAAGCAGATCAGTACTCCTGAGGTTTTTTTTAATTTTTTTTAAATTTATTTGCAAGGAGAGAAAGACAAAGAGGATATGCATACCAGGGCCCCTTGCCACTACAAACTCCAGGTGTATGCATCACTATGTGTATGTGGCATTATGTGGGTACTAGGAAATTAAGTCCAGAGCCATCAGGCTTTTTAAGGAAGTGTTTTTAGTCACTGAACCATCTCCCCAGTCCCTATGTCTGAGTTTTTATGTGTTCTTACAAGCTTTTAATTTAGAGAACACTCCAAAACTTTACATGCATGCTTGCATTTTTATCAACTTTGGTTTAGCATACTTTATCTACTTTTAGCTAATTCTACCTACACTGGTCATTTGTGTGTGCATAAGAGAGTTTTTAAGTTTTATTTCCAAAACTGATTAGACTGATTTAAAGTAAAATGTGGCTTGGGAAGCCATAAGCCCCAGAGGGGAGGGGATAATACTACTGTTGTCTTGCTAAATGCATATATTATGCACACCAGGCTGCCTTCTAAATACTTATGTTTATGCCCATATAAGAATGCTGTTACTTTTGGTTAGAAAAACTTCCCTTTTCAGGTGGCTATGATCACTGTGGAGTGATGACCAAAGCACTAAGACGTGACAGTGGAGTTTTCAGCACTAGGTGAAACATCTCTATCACACCTTCCAACACTCAGGGACCACTGAAGAAGAGGTGTCAGAAAGAATGTCAGAACCAAAGGAAGAGGAGGAGTGCTTACAATGCTGTCTTTCCAACACAAAGTGGCCTCTCTAGTCATGATCCCAGTGGCTTATGCTGCCCACACAAGACCTGTATAACAGGAGGAAAAAGTAATCACATCAAAATAGGAGAGAGAATAATTGCAAAGAAGAAGGGATTCAATGGAGAGAAGATAAGTTGGGTGGTGGGAGCGAATTATGATCATGGTATATTTTTTATAGTTATGGAAGCAGTCAACAAAAAATAAAATATATATTCCAATAAAAAGGAATATATGTAAATTTTATGTATACATATGATGTAAAATGATCTATGGGATGAAATGCTTTCTGTACAAGCATGATTACCTGAGTTCAGGTCCTCAGAATCCATATAAAAATGTATTAATAGAGCTGGAGAGATGGCTTAATGGTTAAGTGCTTGCCTGTGAAGCCTAAGGACTCCGGTTTGAGGCTCGATTCCCCAGGACCCACGTTAGCCATATGCACAAGGGGGTGCACGTGTCTGGAGTTCATTTGCAGTGGCTGGAGGCCCTGGTAAGCCCATTTTTTTTTCTCTCTCTCTCTCCCTGCCTCTTTCTCTCTGTCTGTCTCTCTCAAATGAATAAATAAAACGTGAATAATTTTTTTTTAAAATGTATAACAGGCATCTATGCTCCCAACATGGCTATGATGCAAAGGAAAGCAGAGACAAGAAGAGCTCCTGGAGGCACACAGGCCAGCAAGCCTGGCTAATTATGTGGAAAACAATGGGAGAATCTCCTTAAATGAGGTAGAATGCAAAGATCTATGCTTGATGCTGACTACACGCACATCATGTCATGCACATGCACACACACATGCATGCATGCACACACACACACAAAGAAAAAAAGAACAACAAAAGCAACCACAGGTAGCAGCAAGGGATGGTGGTGGCTGCTAAACAGAACTATTGGATGTTGGCATGCTTAAGGCCCCAGGTTCAGAAAAAGTTACTAAACCATCTAAGAAGTCAGAACCTAGAGATTTATGTTTTAAAATGAATGTTCTCTTAAAGCTGTTTTTGAGGGGGAATTTAGAGCTGCAATAATAACTAATAATAACCACTAGTTAGTCATCTTCACAAATCCATTTGCAGGGGAATCATCTCTCTCTATGGCAGTTCTCCACATTCTATGACTGCTGAGAAGGTGAGAGCAGAGGTGTTGGAGGACATGCCGAACATCGCAGGAACACAGACAGCATCTGCATAAAATCAGCGTGTGGGCTCTGTGGGCTTGGCTCTCCTAGCCCAGCTTTGTCTCCTGAACCTCGGTTTGCTGTCTGCTATATCCTCTCTACAGCTGATGCCAAAGGGCTTATCAACTGAAGGTAAAGAGGAAAGTTTCAGAGCTGAATATTTCACGTTCCTTTCATAGTTTTTTTTTTTTTTTTTTTCCAAAGTAGAGTTTCACTCTAGCCCAGGTGTGGTGGTTTGATTCAGGTGTCCCCCATAAACTTAGGTGTTCTGAATGCTAGGTTCCCAGCTGATAGATATTTGGGAATTAATGCCTCCTGGAGGGAGTGTATTGTTGGGGGCAGGCTTATGGGCTTTATAGCCAGTTTCCCCATGCCAGTGTTTGGCACACCCTCCTGTTGCTGTGTTCCATCTTATGTTGGCCAGGGGGTGATGTCCACCCTCTGCTCATGCCATCGTTTCCCCCTGCCATCGTGAAGCTTCCTCTCAAGCCTGTAAGCCAAAATAAACCTCTTTTTCCCAGAAGCTACTCTTGGTTGGGTGATTTCTACCAGCAATGCGAACTGGACTGCAACACCAGGCTAACCTGGAATGCATTATGTAGTCTCAGGGTGGCCTCGAACTCACAATCCTCCTACCTCTGCCTCCCAAGTGCTGGGTGGGATTAAAGGCATGCGCCACCACACCAGTTCCTTTCACAGTTTTAAATTAAAAAGTGTTTGATATGACATTTAAGTCACTGGTTAAGATACGATTTTGAAATTCTGGCCAAGCAAGCCCTCAGGGCCCCTGTGAATAAGGTACCATAGGCTCACTCCTAAGCCCTGCCCAGACCTCCATTGCACACCTACAGAGAGCACTGTGAACAAGCCGAGCAGGATATAAATGAGTCCTTTCCCTGCACCCAACAAATCCCACTCTCATGTTCCCAGTACTGCCTGCCTGCTCCAGTTCTGAGCAAGGCAGCCTAGCCATCAAGTCTTCAGCAAGCCACATGCCATAGGCTAACTCCCACACTCTGCTCAGACCTGCAGGTACACCACCTGCCTACACCACCTGGAGCAAAGTAGACCACTGGAGCTGCTGTTGCTGCATTCTCAGTAAGACAGAGGGATTATCTCCAGATGGGCAACCCCCACACAAAACAAACAATATAAGAACTCAAGATAATGCTCACCAAGAATACTTTGTCCCATAGTGGAAGTCTCCAATGAAAACTATGTACAGGAAATTCCAGAAAAAAATTCCAAAATGCAATTACAGTAAGTATGTTCAACAAACTTAAGACTATGAGCAAACAACTGAATGAAATGGAAGAGAATCAACAGAAAGAATTCAATAGACAATGGAATGAACTCAAGGAGGGCATGAGAAAAATTCAGGAATGAATTCCAAGAGGCAACGAGAAAGTCAAACCAAGAAATGAAAGTGAAATTCAATATAGAGATGCTGAAGAAAAGCATAATGAAAATAAAAAATGAAAGAACCCATTTTAAAAGATCCCAAGAAAGCCTCACAAAAAGAATAGACCATATGGATGGCATACTATCAGGAATTGAGAACAAAACAGAAGAAGTGGATCAAGAAGCCAAAACCAATGACAAGTTCACAAAAGTATATGAACACAACATAAGGGAAAGGCAGGGCACCTTTAAAAAAGACAAAATAAAATGAATCTTAGGCATACAAGAAAGGGAAGAACTACAGTCCAAAGGCAGAGAGAATGCCTTCAATAAAATTACAGAGGAAAATTTTATGTAAGAGATACAAGATGCATAAAGAGCACCAAATAGACAGAATCAGAGAAAAATCTCCCATGTCCCATTATAGCTAAAACACTAAACACAGGGCTGGAGGGATGGCTTATAAGTTAAGGGATTTGCCTGCAAAGCCAAAGGACCCAGGTTCGATTTCCCAGGACCCACATAAATCAGATGCACAGGTGGCACCTGTATCTGGAGTTCGTTTGCAGAGGCTGAAGGCCCTGGTGCACCCATTCTCTTTCTTGCTGTTGCTCTCTCTCTCTCTCCCTGTTTCTTTCTCTCAAATAAATAAATAAAAATAAAATATTTTCAAAAATAAACATTGAAACCAAAGATAGAGTACTAAAAGCTATGAGAAAAACAGCCCATCATTCAAAGGTTACCCAATAAAAATTACATCCGGTTTTTCAGTGGAAACTCTAAAAGTCTAGAGAGCTGGGAAAGGAGTATTTCAAATTCTGAAATACCATAGCTGCCAACCCAAATGTACTATAACCAGAAAAATTACTACTCATAATAGAAGGTAAAGTAAAACTTTCCACAAACAAAGCTGGCTTTTTATATACATAAACACTAGCCAGCCATACAAAGGACACCAGCTAAATTACTTCACACTGAAGAGAAGAATAAACATACTCAAAGCCTACAGGAGCCAAAAACAAAATAAAATAAAATAACTGAAACTATAACAAACATGAAAGCAAATGAAAATTAAGAAAACACCAAACTCTACAAAGTCTTCAACTCTCATTTATAACTATGAATATCAATGGATTCAACTCCCTAATCAAAAAACACAGGTTAACAGGCTGGATCAGAAAACTGGATCCATCCATTTTTTTGTTTATTAAAAACCCACCTTACCATTAAAGATAGGCACCACCTTAAGATGAAAGGATGGAAAAAGATATTCCAAGCAAATGGAAATAAAAAAATATGCAGTGTGTTTTTAAATAAAAACAATAATAATATCTGACAAAATAGACTTTAAATCAAAGTAATCAAAAGAGATAAAGAAGGCCTCTTTATACTCATCAAGGGAACAATCCAACCAGATGATATTATAATCATAAACACATATGCATCAAACACAAGTGCAACACTTTTTATAAAGCAAAATCTACTAATCATTACACTAGAAATAAATCCCAGCACAATAATAGTGGGTGACTTTAATACCCCACTATCATCAATAGAAAGATTATCTAAATAGGAAATACAGAAGGGAACTAAGTAATACCATAAATCAAATGAACTTAACAGAAGTCTATAGAACAGTCCATCCAAACACTACAGAATGCACATTCTTCTCAGCATCTCAAGGAATATTCCCTAAATAGATCATACATAAGGACATAAAGCAAGTCTCACAGAGCAATAAAGCTAGAAATCCACAACATGTGAAACAACAGAAAATACACCAACTCCAGGGGACTAGACAATACATAGGAAATAAAGAAGGACATCAAAATGTTTCTAGAACTGAATGACAATGAAAATCCAACATGCCAAAATTTATGGGACACAATGAAGGCAATAATAACAGGCAAGTTTAGAGCTCTGAATGCCTACATTACAAAAATATAGAAATCTTAAATAAGTAACTTAACAATCCATCTGAAGGCATTAAAAAGATAAGACAACTCAAACCCAAAAATACCAGATGGAAAGAAATAATCAAGATCAAGGCAGAAATCAATGAATTAGAAATGAAGAAAAATTTAAAAATTCATGAAACAACGAGCTAGCTCTTTGAAATAAGGAAACAAGTTTGCTAAACCTGTGGCCAAATTGATCAAAAGAAAAGGAGAGAAAATGCTAATCAACAATATTAGAAACGGAAAAAGATGTCACAACAGATGTCAATGAAATTGAGAAAATCTTAAGGACATGTTTCAACACCTATACTTCACAAAACTGAAAGAAATGAATGAATTTTGTGACTCATAGACTCAACCAGAGTGAACTCCAGAAGAGACAAATGGAATAGAACTGTGACATCTAGAGTGTGAGGGCAATCTGGCTTTGATCTGTCACCACACTGAACCCTGGGGTTGATTAGGATTATCTGACTCACTGCTATTTATACTTGAAGTCTTTGCTCAAACAATAATACAATGAAAAAAAAAAAAGAGATATAAATTTCAAAAGAAGAACTTACATTAGCTTTATTTGCAGAAAATATGATTACAAAGTGTCTTCTAACAAAGTGTCAGGATATAAAATAAATGCACAAAAATCAGTAGCCTTCATATATAACAATGACAAACAAACTGAGAAAGAAATCAGGGAAATAGCTCCATTTAAAATATAATATCCCTAACCAAGGAAGTAAAAAAAACAAACCCTCTATAACAAGAACATTAAAACATTGAAGAAAGAAAGTGAAGCCAGGGGAAGATGGAAAGATTGCCCATGCTCATGGATTGGAAGAATTAATACTGTGAAAATGGCAATCCTACCAGAAGCAATATACAGAATCAGTGCAATTCCAATCAAAATTCTAGCACCATTATTAACAGAAACAGAAAAAAAATTACTTTCAAATATTACATGGAAGAACAAAAGGCTTCAGATAGCCAAATGTGCCCTATCCAATAATAATAATAATGGTAGTGTCATCTTACATGGCTTCAAGATAAAATACAAAGACATAGTAATATAAACAGCATGGTACTTGCACAAAAGCAGAATCATGTATCAATGGAATAGAAGATTCAGATCTAAATTCTAGATACTATAGCCACCTGATCTTTAACAAAGAAGCTAAAAACATACTGGAGAAAAAAAACAAACAGTAGTTTCATTGACTGGTGCTGGAGAAGTGGAGAACTACATGTGAAAGCATTAATATGGACCCTCTGCTTTCACCATGAACAAAAATCAACTTCAAGCGGATCAAAGACCTCAACATAAGACCTGACTATAAAGCAAATAGAGGAAAAAGTAGGAAGAACACTCCTAGATACGGTAGTAGGGAAAGACTTTCTGAACAAGATCCCAGTCATCCAGGGAATAAGACAAACACTCAACCCTTGGGGATCTCATGAAACAAAAAGTTATTGTACAGCTAAGCCAATCATCAGCAGAGCCAAAAGGCAACCTTCAGAATGGGAGAAATTCTTCAACAGCTTCACAACAGAGGTTCAATATCTAGAATATAGAAAGAACTAAAAAAACTAAACATTAAAAATCAATCAACCCAATCATAAAATGGGATAGGGGGACTAAACAGAAAGTTCTCAGAGGAAGAAATGTAAACAGCCAATAAACATCTTTTAAAAATGTTGAACAGTTCTAGCCAATAGGAAAATGCAAATGCAAACTACCTTGAGATTCCATTTCACTCCTGTCAGAATGGCTATCATAAAAAAAAAAAAAAAAAAAAAGGCAACTAATGCTGGTGCAAGTGTAAGGAAAGAGGAACCCTCATCTGATCTTGGCAGGAGTGAAAACTTGTCCAGCCACTATAGAAAAGTATGGAGACTCCTTAAAGGGCTAAAATAGAACTACCATATGACCCAGCTATAATACCCCTGAGCACACAGACTGAAGACTATGCTTTACTATAGAGATACTTGCTAAGCCATGTGTGTTGCTGCTCTGTTCACAATACCTAGAAAATGGAACCAGTCCAGATGCCCATCAACTGATGAATGGATCAAGGAGATGTAGTAAAGATACACAATGGAATTCTATGCAGTGGTAAGGAAAAATAAAATTATAAAATTGGCAGGAAAGTGGATGGAAATTGAAAAACTGCACAGAGAAAGAGATAGATAGATATTAGACAGAAGAACCCTGCATGGGTGAAAAAAGCTTGATCCTAAAACCACAGGCTCTTGCTAGTAAATCCTGGTTCCAGAACTGGGTTACTCGCCACAGTGAGCTGTAGGCCAAGAAAGCTCATCAAGCACCCAAAACAATGCAGGCCATTGCCAAAGCATTTTGTTACCCAGAACTAAATGGTTAGATACTTTTAATGAAGACATCACAGACTGCAGTTCTAGCTTGAGAAATCAAGCTAGAACTGAGCTAGAAGCCAGCTCCATGCCAACTAGCTGTCATAGTTCTGGGAAGTGCTATGTGAGCTAATTGGGTATAAAAGTTACAAATAGCATGAGCAAGCTAGCTACAAATCAACCATCCAGGCCAGATATACTCACTGGTACAATAGTGGCACACAGGTTACAGGAGTAATCAACCACTCTCTGATTGGAACTGTGGAAGGGAATTCATGGCTGGTACTGAAAACCAAGACCAAATCACTAAACCCTATAGGGAAGCTTCCCCTATTCTTTGGCTCAAAGAAGAGGTCGTGTCCTTCAAAATGTCTTCTAAATATCTATGGCTTTGTCCCTTCTGATCCATTTTGTTCTCCCTCTTGTTTTCCTCTCCCTTTCCTTATAAAGAATCTGCTTTACACGAATGCCAGCAAATACTTGGGTCATCAGAATGATAAGAAAAGAAAGTCGACTGCGTAGCATGAGACACGTCATCTCTATCACATCTGCCAGGGCCCAGGAGGCATTATGGAGGAGGAGACAGGTTGAAAGTGAGTGCTGCCCTCACTGCTAGCCTGAGTACCCCTTCCAGGGAAACTCCAAGCTCATCAAAACAAAAATTTAGAGGGTGTGGAGAACTCAACAATAAAAGAGACATATAATACACCCTCCAAGGTTCAGTAAGCATTGTGGAAGAGGGGGCAGAAATAATGTAAGATCCACAGGGTGGATGTATTGACATTCCCCACCCCCCACCCAGAGACTGGTGCATTCATGACCCCACATTGATCACCAATAACCTCACTGGCCTAGGTGGAATGGAGTGGATGAGAGGGGACATAAGAATATAACACAATGGGAATATGATCAAACTGCAAAATATCCACACATTCAAGTTCTCAATTAAAAATATGACTTTGGGAATCTAGATGAAGATCACATGTATCTTACATATTCTTCATCGAACCATCAAGAGTTGACTCTTCTTGTTATGATGACCTGAAAAAGCACACTGGAGTCTGAATAATGCTCCTGGACCAGGCACAACAACAGGTGCTATTTGGGTCAAATGTCTTTGTATAAGGTTCCCAAACCAGAGAAGATTTTCTTTGCCAAAAAGTCTCCAGGCTGTTTCCAAGTTTCTCAAACTTCTTCTTGACTCATCTAATCAGAAAATTAAAAAAAAAAAAGAAACAGTAATTCATTTCAAGCTGAAATGTTTCATTTCTCTAATGTCCTAGCTGTCCAGGGGATATGAATATATAAACACGGGGTTATACTTAGAACATTCTTGTAAAGAGAGATGAAATCCTGAGCTAAAACAGATGTAGCAGACATAGATAAATAAAAACCAAAGAACTGTCTGGATTATTCAGCTTTCCATCACCACGATAAACCATTTGAGATGATCAACTTAATAAAGAGACAAGTTTTATTTTGTCTCACAGTTTCAGAGATTTCAGTCCATGGACACGTGGCCTTGTTGCTTTGGGCCTGTGCTGACATCACCCACCACTCTTAGTGCATGTGGTAGAAGAGGTGTCTTCACACTACAGTATTCAGAAAGCAAGCAGAGACAGAAGAGGCCAGTGTCCCAATATCCCTTTAAGGCCACACCCTTAATGGCCTAAGTTCTGTTGAATAGACCTCAGCTCTAGAATATTCCACCACCTCCAAGAACTACAGGCTAGGGACCAAGCCTTCAGCACAGAGACCTTCATGACAGCTCAAACTATACACTATTGCAATCTTTTAAGCAACATATGTTAAATGAATGAATTTTATTCTTCCTTTCTACCTTTTGAAAGCTGATCATTTAAGTTTGTTAACATGCTAGTAAACAAAGACTACTTGGAAATTCACGAACATTTGGTTAGTTAAATCATCTTGTGTGTATGTGTGTGTGTTTGCATATCTGGGGGCGTGCACAGGTGTGCATGCACATGTGTCCATATGCAGGTAAAGGCCAGAGGTCAGCAGCAGTTATCTTCCTCTCTCTCTCTCTACACCATTTTTTTTGAGACATGATTCTCCCAGCATCAGATCATCTTTATAAAAGTTACCACTTATAAATGTTTAAAGGGAACCTGGTTTAGTGGTTCATAGCTACAATCTCAGCACCTAGGAGGCTGAAGTAGAAAGATCACTATAAGTTCAAGGCTAACCTGCATTATAGTGAGTTCCAGGTCAGTCTGGCCCAGAGAGATACTCTGCCTCAAAAAAGCAACACAAGGTACCAGGTCTGATTTCCCCAGACTCCTGCAGACCA
This sequence comes from Jaculus jaculus, assembly GCF_020740685.1. Taxonomy (NCBI): domain Eukaryota; kingdom Metazoa; phylum Chordata; class Mammalia; order Rodentia; family Dipodidae; genus Jaculus; species Jaculus jaculus. The sequence continues at coordinate 15,857,701 of NC_059117.1, forward strand.
CCGTTCTGGTTTTTCTCTAGCTCTGGCTTGGTTCCACCCCCTCCCTGTCCCAACACACACACACACACACACACACACAGAGAGAGAGAGAGAGAGAGAGAGAGAGAGAGAGAGAGAGAGAGAGAGAGAGAGAGAGGGAGAGAAATAGCATAGCTGCCAACCCAAACTAATATACTCAGAAAAAAAAAAATCTCTCATAGTAGGAAAAAGAGAAACTTTTCATAATAAAAACAGGCTAAAAGAATTTATGAGCACTGAACCTGCTTTACAGAGGGTACTGGCTAAATACTTTGCATTGAAGAGAATGAAGTCAAGAGGCTACAAAGAGAAAAATGATAACCAAAGCTAGAACAGTTACTACCTAAAAGATGAAGAAAACCCCAAACACCACAAAGCATCAACATAACAGAAGTTAACTCGCCCTTTTCAATAGAGAAAGACTAACAGTGGATCAATCCATTGGAGGACTGAGACCATTGGTATTCAGAGGTACTATTGAAAAGACTGTTAGGACACAAAGGGTCTCAACCCATTCAGGAAAACTGAAATAACTCCATGTATTTTGTCCAACCACAATTCAATAAAGCTAAAAATTAACTAGAGAAACACAATATTGGGTCCATCAACAAGTCATTATTGGGAAAAAGACATAAAGATCGAGGAGGGACAAGTTAAAAAGGAGAAGGAGTACAGTGGAAATGAGCCACAAAACAAAGTGATGGGATGAGACTATGATCAAAATGCATCATGAGGCTGGAAAGATGGTTTAGTGGTTAAGGCACTTGCCTGCAAAGCCTAAGGACACATGTTGATTCCCCAGTACCCACTTAAGCCAGATGCACAAGGTGATACATGTATCTGGAGTTCATTTGCAGTGGCTAGAGGCCCTGGTGCACCCATTCTCTCTCTATGTGCCTCTTTCTCACTTTTAAATAAATAAATAAAATACTTAAAAATACATTATGTACATGTGTGAGAATTATTATTAAAAAGTTAAAACAAAAAATTTTAAATATGCATTTAAATACATTTAAATATATCTTGAAAAGAGGGTGGCATGAGGGAGTGAATGTGTATCAACCTCATTATAAACATATACACTATCTCCTTTATTTCTCACAACAATATTTTGTAAAGGGCACTACTGGTCTGGAGAGATGGCTTAGTGGTTAAGCACCTGCCTGTGAAGCACAAGGACACCAGTTCGAGGCTTGATTCCCCAGGACCAATGTTAGCCAGATGCAAAAGAGGGCACATGCATCTGGAGTTCGTCTGCAGTGGCTAAAGGGCCTGGCGCACCCATTCTCTCTCTCTCTCTTCCTCTCTCTCTGTCTGTCGCTCTCAAATAAATAAATTAAATTAAATTAAAATTAATAAATAAATAAAAGGCCACTATTGTATAGCAAGTTCCTCCAAATGAAAACATTCTGGCCTGGAGGGAGGATGTGAGACTTGGGAAATGAACAAGTCCAGGAAAGCTGAAACTGACCAGGTCCACAAGGCCCTTCCCCAGGGTTGTAGAAGCAAATAATTATTGGTCGTGGGGAGAGTCAGGCTGCCTGAAAGTGGTACCATGAGCTCTGGAGATGCTGTTTCCATGAATCTCCACCTAAGCTGGTTGGGCTTATCTGAGATGGGGCTGCCTTTGAGTCACTCATGCTTCTGTAAGCAGCCCCTCCCCTGCTCCGTAAGTAACCACAGTACACTCAGTATTCACCAGATTACATTTTGATGCACCTGTTACTTGAGTCCATCTTTAGTCTGTCACCTGTGCCCCATATGGGTGAATAGATGTTTGTTCACAACTCCTTAAGAAAACTTCCAGGCAACAGACATTCTTCTACCAATAATATAGAGGGACCAGGAAAATCAAGGCTTAAAGCAAATCAATAGTTTGTTCAAGTTTACACATCTAGAAAACATGAACAAACCTTGAGGCTATGTCTGTCTATTGTAAGGTCCCCTAACTTATCTCATCTATTGAGCTCAAAGCATAGACTTCCTAAAATGAACAACTTCTCAGACACCTGCTTATGCTTTCTAGAAAACTGTTATCTTGAGGGTTAAATCATGTTAGAAGCAGTGAATAAACAAATCTCTTGACCTCATCTGAGAATACCTATGGCATGCTAAAGATGTTTATGGAGAAATATTGGGCTGGAGAGATGGCTTAGCGGTTAAGGTGTTTGCCTGCAAAGCTGAAGGACCTTGGTTCGATTCCCCAGGACCCAAGTAAACCAGATGCACAAGAGGGTGCATGCATCTGGAGTTTGTTTGCAGTGGCTGGAGGCCCTGGCGTGCCCATTCTCTCACTCCCTCTCTCTCTCTCTATCAAATAAATAAAAATAAAGTTAAAAAATTCTTTAAAGATGTTTGTGGAGGAATGTGATGTGCCATGCTGTCACCTACATGGTACACGCCAAGCACAAGACTGTCACTGCCAACCAATGGACATGTTCACATGCTCACAGGCCAGGGCTATGCCCTGTACCTATTGTGGAGGCTGAACCCTGCCACTCTGCTTTGAACACCAAAGGCCCTTTGCAAGGAAAAAAAAATCTCAACACTCACCAAGTTTGGTTGAGGTGACCTCACTAAGTGGGGGGAAACTGAGGAATCAAGTATACTTCCTACTTCTAATGTGAAATCCATCTCAGAATAATTTATAATATTCTATAGTACAGTAGAATAACTGACCACATTTAATTATTTTTATTATATTATTTTTATTTTATTTTAGTATTTTATTTATTATTTATTTACTATTGATATTTTATTTGTTTTTATTTATACCTATTTATTATATTAATTTTAAAATAGCAAGTAGAAAAATTACCACAAAGAATGGCAAATGTTTGAGGTGGTGTATATGTCAATTACCTGATCCAATCATTGTGCATGTATATTTCTATACATGTGCGCATGTATAGAAATAGCACATTATGCTCCATAAATATCTATATTACATATTGGCTAAATTAGTTTTACTATAGGAGAAAAGATAAAAAACTTTCTTCCAATGTAAGATCTTGGCTCATAAACTATGGTTCAATTAATTGGGGGTTCAGAAAATGAAATCCTCTATGTAGAACATCAGCTAAAACTGTAAGCAGCTGTAAGACCATAGGTTACATAAGTTACACGTGTATGCAAAATGCAAAGATGACCAAGATGATGAGAAGTGAGAAATCGTTCGTGTTTCTCTGTCAACACAAGTCCCAGAAGCCCAGCCCAAGAGACCAAGCACAGTGCCCAGCTCCATAGTTCTCTACAGCACTCTATAGTTAGGGATATATCTGTTAATGATATTAATGAAGTTAAATTACAGCTTCCAGGATGGATGGATGGATGGATGGGTGGACAGACAGAAGGATACTTAGAAGCACAGGCACTGTAACAGACAGAGTCCCTGGGCACAGATCTCACCTTATGTGTCCTTCAGAAATCCTCTGAAGTTCAATTTCCTCACTGTGAGAGGGAAAGAAGAATAAGAGCTATTTCACAGAGTTTACAAGAGGATCAAATGATAAAATGTTTCTGAAAATGTCTCATAAAGTGTAAGAATGTAGCTTAACAAAGCATTGTATTAGTTTCAGCAATACTGAGAAAAATCTTGCATGACCTGGAGGGTATTTTGGGAAAAGGAAAAACTCTTTGGAGCCAAAATAAAAACAATGAGGGAGACAAGGTCATTAATGATTAAGGGAGATGAAGGTCTGCTACTGTCTATGGAAAACAGAAATCAAAACATAATTCCCTGAAAACAGAAAAATGGAGTTTTCAAGTATTGACAAAACCAGAGCCACAGACCACAGACATCATTCCTGCATAATGTGAATGTTTTCAGATTGCAGACCCAGTTCACTCAGAGCATAGCCAGGAACCCCCAAAGCTGTCTTTTTCTATTTTGAATGCTTTCCCAAATATGTAATACTCAAAATAAATGGTTAGATGCCACACACACAAGAAAAGAGAGCACTTGTGTTTTTAATAGCTTGTGAATTGCAGCCAGGGGTCTGCTGGTCGGGGTTGAAAGGAAGTAACCCATAAACAACTCCATCAAGCGTGACAGAAAGGATGGCGCTAAATTTCACACAAAGAAAATTCTTCCAGGGCTCCAAGTGCCTGGGTCCCCTCAAACAAGATCACATCCTACCGGTAGCAATGTCACCTGATTTCTTAAAGCTCTAGTCTGAGGACTCTGAGGTATGAGGTTTAAGATCGGAAGAAATGTGAGCTATGGTTAATGCTCACCTTTAACGTTGTTAACTTAAATCTTTTCTGGAAGTTTTATAAAGTTAGGATCTGAAAAGAAGTTTAATTTGAAGAGGGACAATTTCAATTGAATTATATAGCTTTTATGAAGAGAAAAGGAGTAATTCTTTTGATTCTTTTTGTTAATACTCTGCATTATCCTGCAATATCACTGGAGTCTAGTCAAATAAGTTATTAGATTTCCTGACAAAATCTAATAATATACTACACTCTTATAGGCAAACAGAAAGCCAAAATCTGTCCTATTTCTAATCCATTCATCCACTGCCTGTGAGATGTCTATATCTAATCCATTCATCCATTGCCTTTTAGTATGTCTAAGTCTTTTGATGGCTCTCCATCTCAGCCTTGACCTTGGGCAAAAGGGAGCCTACATTCTCATCCCTGGAATGAATCAGCCTAGCTCACTCATGATTATGACCTTCTCCATTCTCAAAGTCACACAGTGGTTACATAATCTCTACCACATGATCACACTCTGGCTGCAGTTAATCAATGAAGTGGGACCAGCTAGTGGATTTTTAAAAACTGCCTCGGAAATTGGTGAGGCACACCTTTGGGTTCAGGATCTTTCCAGAAAAGATTACCTAAGGTGTGAGGGAGGATGATTTCTCTGAATGTGTTTGGCACTGCTGCATGGCTGGTAGCCTGGTTGGAGTAAAAAGAGAAGAAAGGCAAAAGCTAGCGGTTGCCAGTATCTCCCTTTCCTCTGCTTCCTTTCCTCCATGATGTGAGCAGCTGTCCCCTGCCACCTCTCTGTGGAGGTCAAGATACTTGGCAAAAGGCTAATCTTTGCACAGGACAGGCCTGGGGACACAGAAGACTAAGCACTGGGTGGAACCTCTTGAAGATAGGAAACTCACAGCTTCTCCAGAGATTTCCTGATAAACACAAAGAAACAACTGGTGATCTGATCTGATCTGCTGCAACTCCTAATCTGTTTTATGCTCAGATTCCCCATAGCTTTGGCTGTCTGAAACTGAACAAAAGCTGTGAGCACAGTCAGTTCCAGGAGCACTAGAGCGCATCCCTCTGACCCTCCATTAAATCGTATTTTTGCCTATGTCTGTTCCTTTCCCATTTATCCAAGCGCCGCCGAAGGGCACACACACATCGCCCTGCCAGCAGAACAGTCTGTCCAGGTACATGGGACCAAGAGACTTAGATGGAACCCAAATAATAGCCAAGGTTAATCCTTTTTCCCTAAGTTATTTCTGTTAGGAATTTTAGATGCAATAGTTATGAGACCTATGCCAGAGGAATCGCTCCCTGAAACATTTGAAGCAAAAAAATTCAAATGTTCATTGTTTCAACACTTGGACAGGTTAGCATTCTTCAAGACAGAAGAACAAGCTGGGCATGGTGGCGCACACTTTAATCCCAGCACTCAGGAGGCAGAGGTAGGAGGCTCACTGTGAGTTCAAGGACACCCTGAAACTACAGAGTGAATTCCAGCTAAGCCTGGGCTAGAGTGAGACCTTACCTTAAAAAAACCAAAAAGGACCTAGGCGTGGTGACGCATGCCTTTAATTCCAGCACTCGGGAGGCAGAGGTAGGAGGATTGCCATGAGTTCGAGGCCACCCTGAGACTCCATAGTGAATTCCAGGTAAGCCTGGGCTACAGTGAGACCCTACCTTGAAAAATCAAAAAAACCAAAAAAAAAAAAAAAAAGGGAAAAAAGAAAGGAAGGAAGGAAGGAAGGAAGGAAGGAAGGAAGGAAGGAAGGAAGGAAGGAAGGAAAGAAGGAAGGGAAGAAGGAAGGATACTCAGGAGAAGCAGGGCAGGCAGAGATAGGGAGGTTCTGACTGTCAGTTCCAGAAACCACTCCTGGAGCCCACATGCCTCCAAATATGGAGTTTCACGATATGCTCCGCTCACAAAACCAGTAACCCTCCCAGTTTGGACATAAACTGTTTGTTCAGGTTGGGTTTTTATAATGATAGCTTACAGAGCCCCAGTGAACACACTCCCATAACATAAGCCCCCAAACTGAATTCGATCCTGTTGGTGAAATCTATCCCCCCATTCCCTTCCACCACTACCACATCTTTTTCTCTGCTTTCTGAGTAAATTAGATTTACAGACTGGGAGGCTAGATGAAACCAAAAAGAACATCTGATCTCATGGTTCAGCTTACAGATGCAGAGCCAGAAAGGTTCAGCGACCTGCTGAAAACTGCCTTGTTTATTGTAGAAGATGCCTGAATGCTTTCTGTCTTAGCCAAAGCACGATAGGCATGATGCTTGGAGGATCCCGTTGTTGCTGTTCTAACTCTCATCCTCGTTAGATAACCCTGGCTTTGGGATTCTCTAAGGGTGTACTGTAAAAAATCAAATCAAGGAACTGAAGAGGTTGGTGCACAAAGCATAGACTACAAGCCCAGATATCACAGAAAGATAGTATGATGTGGTAGAAAAACATGGGTTGATTTTTTGTTGTTGTTTGTTGCTGTTGTTTTGCATCAACTGCCTGAGTTCAAACCTCTATCAAAGCTCTACCACTTACTAGGTAGGTGAGCTTGGCAAGTTAACTTCTCAAAACTACAGCTTCCTTATCTCCCACCTACTTTTTGAGGCTGATGCTTAACACGACAGCACATAAAGTTGGCTATTTCTTTTACTAAAGGACAGAGAAAGAGAAGAAGAAGAGAGAGAAAAACGAGGGCCACTCACACGATCTTTCATCCTCATAGGTGGGGTCCCATCACCCATACACTCTGCCAAATCTCAGAGCAGCCCAGCTGCACCAGCTGTACAAGAAGAAAGGAGACTCGTTGGAGATTAGGATGAGCTTAAAACACCACCTAAGAGACATTTACAGAGCTCTCAATCAGCCCCCAAGTGACATGTGCTACAAAAGCTTTTGTGATGCCTGTTGACTTCTCTTTCTGATTTCCACATCCAGGTGAGCAGGATACCCAATTACACCCTGGAGCCAAATACTTTTTCCTGGGTATTGAGAAATACTCCACGATCTCATAGCATCAATATTTCAACTATGTGAGAAATTTCTCTTGCATTTTGCCCATCCCTGGGAGCCTTCAATTTTGGCATCAAACAAAAGCTCCCAGGCATTCTCTCACCAACATTGGCAGAGAAATTAACTTAGCCAAGTGGATGTTTATTTAAGTGACTGGGCGTTGATTTAAGCTCCAGTGATAAATGTGTCGCTCTTGCTCTGAGGACTGTTATTCTTGGTAATGTAATTGTCATGGATCATAACTAGAAGACAAAGCCAGCTTTAGTCAAGGGAGGATGGAATGGAGAAGGCTGCTATGACATGAGCATTTCCTGGAGGGCAGAGGACAACAGACCTTGCTCAACACAACATTAAACCCCTGTGACAATGTGTCTTGGAATCTGGTGGAATCATGTCTTTCTTTCCTTCTTCTATGGCACTAAATAGATTTAATTAATGACATTTGGTGCACTCCACCACCTCTGGGATATTCATATACATACATACATACATACAGACAGACAGACAGACAGACAGACAGACAGATAGATATAGATAGACAGGGAGAGAGACGAAACTCTGGATTTCTTTCCTGTAAGAGAGAGAGAACTGGCATGCCAGGGCCCCAGTCTGCTGCAATCAAACTCCAGGTGCATGTGCCTCCTTGTGTACATGTGTCACCTTGCACGCATGCATCACCTTGTGAGTCTGGCTTATGTGGGTTCTGAGCAGTCGAACCTGGATCCTTAGGCCTTTCAGGCAAGTGCCTTAACAGTTAAGCCATCTCTCCAGCCCCAACCTCTGGGATCTTCTTGTCTTCTACTTCTGCTCCATGAGCCCTCATTCTTGATTAACAATGGTTTTACATGTGTTCTTTTGTCTCTGCTTGAAATCTCCTTTTACCGCACCCAGATTTAGCTGAAAAATTTTCCTCATCCTCAAGAGTAACTCAACTTTTATCTCCTATATAGTTCCCTAAGAGAGTCTAGGCAGGAATTCCTGTCTAAGTGTTCACAAACCTGTGCCTAGAACCACCTCACTGGTGGTGGTGGATTTATATCCCAGCAATGCCTGCTGCTGCTTCTTAATATATAGACTGCAATTCACCCTGCATGCAAGACACTCCATGAATTTTCTAGAATGGATGGCAGAATCAGCACAGGAACCTATGAGTGAATAATTGTTCAGTAGAAAGGAACACAGTATCTTCTGTCTCTTATTTCTGATTGTCAGTTTCAACTTATGGCAAGCCAGAGCAATTACACAGGAGGGAAAAAAAAAAAAATCTCCCTTTGCAAAGCACTTGTTTTGGATACACCCTGAGGTAACATATTTACTGCATTCTATTTTTCTTGTGTATTCCCAAACTATTTGTAGAAAAACAAAGATTTTTTTTTCAGAATTTACTTACCTCTCCTAACTTACCTCCTCATCTGAGTGTTTAGCTTCTTTTTTTATATATTTATTTATTTATTTATTTGAGAGTGACAGACACAGAGAGAAAGACAGATAGAGGGAGAGAGAGAATGGGCGCGCCAGGGCTTCCAGCCTCTGCAAACGAACTCCAGACGCCTGCGCCCCCTTGTGCATCTGGCTAACGTGGGACCTGGGGAACCGAGCCTCGAACCGGGGTTCTTAGGCTTCACAGGCAAGCGCTTAACCGCTAAGCCATCTCTCCAGCCCTGAGTGTTTAGTTCTTGATAGGCATTAGAAACAATTCTGGTATACCACCCCTAAAAATTTAAATTTCATTTAGGCAATAAGCTACTGAAGTAAAGAAGGAAAATGTTGAACTACCATGATGAAGGTCTTATTTTTGTTGCTCTGTCACATGCAAACAGGAAAAGCAAATAGCACAAAGATCATAATGTTCCCACTGCACATATGTGTTTGCAAGAGAGATTTTACATGTGCCTGCACTGAGGCTTCTGCCTAAGAAGCTTTAATCACATGGGTTAGTAAATCATGGAGAGAGGACAAGCCAGTATCATGAAAGCCAATGTGGAAGTCTCCATCATTAAAATGGGAGTATGATAGCAAGGAAAGTTAGAAGCAAATGACCAATTTTCTGAAACCCTACCAGTTGAGACTCCTGATACAAGTGCACGCTTGCTCTCTCTCTCTCCTCTCTCTCTCTCTCTCTCCATGAGGCACCAGGTACTCAGACACGTTCCTTCTCTGAAAGTGAGTCTCAGGTGATGCCAGTGAGGCTAGGAGTTCCTCTGAACTATCCACACTGAATCTCCCCTGGCTTGTTAAATGCCTTTTCAAAGGAAGAGTCTCCTACAGGTCATTCTGCACTATTGTAATTGATCTGGAATTATAAATGTCAATGTAAACTGATAGCAGTTACCTTCTACTTGCTGGGACAGAGCACTTAACCAAAAGCAGAGGATGGGAGGAAAGATTTACTTTGTCTTATACTCTCCAGGGGAAGTTTGATCATGGCAAGGAAAATAGCATGAAAAGGAGAAAGTAATATGAGTGGATTAACACAAGCCAAGGCCCACCCCAAGCAACACACCTCCTCCAACAAGGTTTCACTTCCCAAATTACTACCAGCTGGGAATTGAATATGAGGCTTAGTAGCAAACACATGAGGCCATAGGGGACTTTTCTCATTCATATGACCATATTCTGTCACTGCTCCTATCTCAATCTCATAATACAGACCAAATGCATTCAGTCTCTATACTTCTTACCAATCCACACTATTCAAAAGTCATGTGAAACAGAGGACAGTCTCTTAAGTATGAGCTTGTAAAATCAAAACACAAGTTAAATACTTTCAGCACATAACAGCACAGAGTAAACATTCCAACTGCAAAAGAAAGCATAACAAGAAAGATTGGACCAATGCAAGATAGAAACCAGTGGGAAAAATGTCAAATCCTGAAGCTCCATTTCTAGCAACCAGGATCAGTGATAAAATCTCTGGGATCCAAATTCTGCCTCTTTAACCTCAGATGCTTGCTTTCCAGGCAGATCCACCCAAGCCAGAGCAAATAGCATTCCTTGGTGCCATCACATAGTACGCTAAATCCTGTGATCTCCACGTGAGGACCCTGGTTCACCATCATGGCTCCATGCCATCACCACTATGGCATCTACGCAGACTATCACCCTGCTCCACATCACCTAGGGCCATCTCCAAAGAATGATGTTGCAAATCTAATCACCCTCTTTTTCTTGCCTCTATCAAACTTCCAAACTAGTACCAGGTGGATGAGGCTGCCAAAATTTGTTAATCCCAGACCTAGAGGGATGGATCAGTAGTTAAAGTGCTTGTCTGCAAAGTGTAATGACCTCGATTCGATTCCCAGGACCCACATAAAGCCAGGTGCACAAAGTGGCACAGGTATCTCTCTCTCCTTTCTCTCTCTCTCTCATTTTCTCTCTGTCTCTTTGTATACAAGGGAAAAAATGTTAATCCAGGGAAAAATGTCAACTTTGAGGAGAAAAAATCTTTTCAGCATTCTTCCTGTAGGCTTCCTCCTTTTTTTGTGTGTGACAGCAAGAATGAGAGAGAAAGAGAGAATTAGCAAATTAGCATGCCAGGGCCTCTGCTACTGTAATTTAACTCCAGACACTTGAACCAACTAGTGAGCATGTGCAACCTTACACTTGCTTCACCTTTGTGTGTCTGGCTTACATGGGATCTGGAGAGAGATCAAACATGGGTATTACAGTTAGCCTTTCCAGGCAAGCGCCTTAACCACTAAACCATCTCTCCAGCCCCAGGCCTCCTCCTTTTGAAAGACTCTACATTCCCGTTACCATCCCAGTGCAGAACAGCTGACTCAAACTCAATCGTGGTAATCTTTCAAAGAATTGTAGCTGAATTGAGCTACAATCTTTTGCCTGAAACCTTCATTTCTTCCTGTGCCAAACTTCTGATCTTTCTGCTCTTTGTTATTCTCCATCAAACACACCAGCCCGTTACTTTTATATTCAACTTTGCTCAGGTTCTCAGGACACAGACAGAACATAGCTTCTAGTCCAATTACCAGCAGTCTTCTTTCCCCTTGAAACCTCATCAACCAAGCCTCCACAGTCCACAGTTCTTTCTGCATGTAGGTCTTTCATAGTCTCTCCAAAATGGTCCATCAAGGGGCTGGAGTTGCTCAGTGCTTATGGCAGTTGTCTGAAAAACCTAACAACCCATGTTTGATTTCCCAGTACCCACATTAAACCAGACACACAAGGTAGTGAATGAGTCTAGAGTTTGTTTTCAGTGGCTGGAGACCCTGGTGTGCCCATTCTCTCTCTCTTTCTCCCTCTCTCTCGCTCTAACTATCTATCTGCCTGACTCTCTCTCTCTCTCTCTTAAATAAATACATAAATAAAATATCTTTTAAAAAATTAATTCTTAAATATAAATACAAATAACAATAATTGCACTATTGTGCCTGTCACTGTGTTAAAGCATAGTCCCACATAATTTCATCCCAGCACTTGGGAGGCTGAGGTAAGAGGATCACCATGAGTTTAAGGCCACCCTGAGACTACTGAGTGAATTCCAGGTCAATCTGGGCTAGAGTAAGACTCTATCTCGGAAAAAAAAAATTCTTTGAATCCCATAGTGTTACCATCTCCATGTTATAGATGAATAAACTGAATTGGAAAGACTGGCTATGTTGGCCACAGAGCTAGAATAATAATGGCCCAGAATGAACCCAAGCTAATTCCTAAGGTGGCTGATTTTCTTTCTTGCATATGCTTTGCAAATGTTATACCACTGAGCTATAGCCCCATATTCACAGACGACTTTTTACTTTTTTATTTCGCCACAAGGTTTCCCTAAATTGTCCACAGAAGCCTTGAATTTGCCATTTCTCCTGCCTCAGCCTCTTGAGTAGCTGGGCTCAGGAGGCTGCGGCATGAGACCCGGCTCCAGGCACATTGTGCTCTGCCTCTGCTGCTGCTGTCCTTGCTCCTCACACTGCATCTCTCAGGACACAGAGAGCGACCACACAGTGTGAAAACTTGTCTAAAGACCGTTTCTAGTGCATCGCTCTACTCAGGGCTGACCAGTCTTTCTTTTTAATTTTAATTTTATTTTATTTTGTAGATGTAGAAGATTAAGGTTAGTCTTCATCATACCCTCTCCGGTGTCTTGTGGTTCAGGTGTTCCCTGTAAGGGCCTGGTGAAGGTTCAGCCATTTGGTCTGCCTTTTAGGAAGTAGAATTTTGTCGTACCATTGCCATTTGGGTCTAGATTTGTGTTTCCCACCCCTTCAATGCACTTCCCTCCTTCCCCATCCATCCTAGTCCACGAGATGCTTGCTGGGTATGTAAGGTATCTTGGGTAGATTCAGGTTAGGTGCTGTAGATAAGTGAGACTATGTGGCGATTTTTTAGTTTCTTATTTTTTGTGATTGGGTATGTTCACTGAGAACGATCTGTTCCAGGCTCAAACATTTTTCCTCAAGTTTCACTGTCATTTTTTCTTACTGCTGTATAGAATTCCATTGTGTAGACATACCACATCTTATTTTATTTTTTGAAGCAAACCCAACAGACTGGCCTTTCTTAAATGTAACAGATGGAGAGACAGAGAGAGAAAATCAGAGAGAGGGAAAATCAGTGTGCCAGGGCTTCCAGCCACTGTAATTGAACTCCAGACACGTGTGCCACCTTGTGTGCATGTGCAACTTTGCACACTTGCATACCTTGTACATCTGGATTCTGTGGGGTCTGAAGAGTTGAACATGGGCCCTTAGGTTTCGCAGATACACACCTTAACCACTGAGCCATCTCTCTAGCCCCTGAACAGTCTTTTAATGGTCCATCAACCCAGTGATTTTCAAGTTCTAGCTGTCATGACCAGAGATACTTATTACTGAACCTGACTAGATATAAACCTGAAAAAACCACCAGTCAAAAAATGGACAATGAGGGCTGGAGAGATGGCTTAGTGGTTATGCGCTTGCCTGTGAAGCCTAAGGACCCCGGTTCAAGGCTTGACTCCCAGGACCCACGTTAGTCAGATGCACTAGGTGGCGCACACATCTGGAGTTCGTTTGCAGTGGTTGGAGGCCTTGGCATGCCCATTCTTTCTTTCTCTCTGCCTCTTTCTCTCTCTCTGGCTGTTTGTCGCTCTCAAACAAATTTTTAAAAATCTCTTAAAAAATGGACAATGAAGCCGAGCGTGGTGGTGCATGCCTTTGATCCCAGCACTCGGGAGGCAGAGATAGGAGGATTGCTCTGAGTTTGAGGCCACCCTGAGGCTCCACAGTGAATTCCAGGTCAGCCTGGGCTAGAGTGAGACCCTACCTCGAAAAACCAAAATAAATAAATAAGTAAATAAATAAATAAATAAAATAAAAAGAAACAAAAAAAAAATGGACAATGAACCTGCCTAGACTTCTTTTTTTCCAACAAGACTTAGAAATAGCCATCTGGTATATGGGGGAAAAAACAGTTTAATAATTATCAAGGAAATGCAAATCAAACACAATTAGGTGTTACCATATGCCTATTAAGATGACTACTATGAAAAAGACAAGAAGTAACTAGTGCTGCCAAGGATACAAAGAAAAGAATGCTTGTACACTGCTGGTGTACTTTGTAGAAACTAAGGTGGTGGTTTGGGAAACAGCAAAGAGGTTCTTCAAAAGGACCCAAACAAAACAGCTATCACATGATCCAGCAATCCTATTTGTAGATACATATCCAAAGGAAATGAAATTGACATCTCAGCGACACTAGTTGCTTCCAGTTAAAACAGGTAGGAACATCCCAACAGCACAGAAAGCAAATAAACCAGTACTTATAACCTGCTCCTAGTGAAAAAAAAAGAATTGCTTACCCCAACTTTGTCATAAAATACCAGTTAAGCCACAAGGTCAGAATATTTATAATAGGCAATTTTATTATGCACAACTATCACAATGGTGTTATTATTTATCAAATTAATTTTCAGTGAGCGGCTTGGTGGTAGTGATGGAGGAGCTAGCTAGCAAAGGCCTTAAAGCCACTGCTTCATGCTACCCACCCACCTTACTCAAGATATGGAACCTTACTGAACTCCATTCCTAATCTGTTACCTAAGATAAAAATCCTACCTCTGGGGGAAGGCTCAGTAGTTAAGGAGCTTGCCTAGAAACCTAAGTAAGGACCCAGGTTCAATTCCCCAGTATCCACATAAGCCAAATGCACATGGTGGCGCATGCATCTGGAATTCGTTTGCAGTGGCTGGAAGCCCTGGTGTGCCCATTATCTCTCTATATATATCTGCCTCTTTCTCTCTCAAATAAATAAATAAATATATTTTTAATCTTACCTCATAATTCTGTGAAGGTTCAATTTGCATATGCAGAGCTAATGCATGGTAGATGGACATTAACTGTTTATTAATACTGAATTTAAAACTACTTACCACCATTCTCTTCTTCCCTAGTTGTTTCAAAAGCATGTTATCAGATCCATGTGGAAAGGGTTGGATTGCTGATCCCTGTTTTGGAAGACACTTGACACTTTACATTTACTCAATAGATATCCTGTCAAGGTCCCAGAGATATTTGAGGTGGCTCTCAATAAAAGACACAAGTATAAGAGAGATTCACAAAGCCATTAAACAAGGGCAACAGATAAGACTGGAAAAAGAGGAAGGAAGTAATTACACAGCATGGAGCTGTGCTTCCCACACATTGTGGGAACCTCCCGGGATCTTGTTAAAATGGGGCTTCCACTGGCCTGGGTCTGCAGAGGGGAGCCTGAGATTGCATGTCTGCAGCAAGCTCCCCTGTGAAGCAAAGGCTGCAGGCCCATGCTAATTTGTGCAGCAAGGCTGGGGGGAGCTCACGAAAGTGAGCACAGAGGTGGAGGTCAGGTAATATGTGTAAATACGGAGCATATAAATACATTCAAGATACTTAAGTAGCAGAAACTCAAAGGTTAATGGAGGCTGGGGAGGTTGTCACACAGCCCTTCCCTCTCAACAAATGCATTTTACTCCTTGGCCCCTGCTGCCCTGAAACTGTGAACAAGAAATCTGGCTTGCCCGACAACCCTCTTTCTAAATGATTTCAAGGAAGAAAGCAGGCAGCACATATACTGGAAATGCATGACGTAACCTTTTACATTCAGAGAAAGGGCTGCCCCTAATTCAAGCCATATTTTGTCCAGTGACATAGATATATTTGAACTTGGAAAACATCCAACAGTTGAGGGATCCAGTATATTCAAAACCATGCCCTCTACCTTCTTGTAGCCGGCCTGTGTGCCAGCCTGGCTCTTCCCCTCCCTCGCTGGATACCCCACAGTGCTAATTCCTACTTGGGCCCTCCAGTGAGGTATCTGCGGGTGAGAGATCTAGAAAGCACTTAAAGGTTGTTGAGAGCTTCCCAGAGGAGGGTCATGTGCTAAGGAGCTAGACTAGAGTGTGCTACAGGGTCACACATCCAGTAAACAGAGGCCTTCCTGACACACAGTTTTCTTTCCAGAGTCAGGCCATGTGCTGTACCCACGAGAGCCCTGCCCAACCCATAGGTTCTCAACCTCAGTAAAATGCCACTGGATATTTTGGACCAAATAATTTTTTTTGGTCATTGTGGGACAGGGCATAGGATATCTAGATGTAACCCTAGTGCCCACCCAGTGGTACCATTAGCAACCCCTCATCATAGACATAATAACCCAAAATGTCCCATTATAGACAAAATTGCCCCTGGCTAAGATTGCCTTGACATAAAGCCTAACTTCCTGATAACCAAGGAAAGGAGCCATATTTCAGCACGTTGCAGGGATCAGCTCCATGACAAGCTGGACTGTGTCCACCCAAGAAAAGCCTCTGCGTGGAAGCTGCGGCTGTGCCCCACGTGTCTAACTGGAGAAAGGAGCACTATGTGAGGCTTGAGTGTGGAATGGCCTCCAAGGACCATGGTCTTGTACACTTGGTCCTCAGCTAGTGACACTGTTTTGGGAGTTGTGGAACCTTCTGAGCAAGGAGCCCAACTGGCAGATGGGGTGAGGTGAGGTCTTTGCGGGTGACCGGCCACCCCTGGGTCTTGTTTGGCTCTCCTGAAAATGTACACAATGTAAGCAGCCACCTCAAGCTCCTCCTGCCACAACCAGAGTGCCTTCTCTGTCAGTGGGGGCTGTTCCTTCTGAACCCATGAGGGCTCATCTCTGATTGTCAACCTGACGGGATTTAGAATCACAGGAATCAAATCTCTTGTCCTGTCAGGAATTTTCTTTTTAATTTATTTTTTTATTTTATTTGTTTGAGAGAGAGAGAGAAAGGCAGATAGAGAATGGGCGCACCAGGGCCGTCAGCCACTGCAAACGAACTCCAGCCACATGTGCCACCTTGTGCATCTAGCTTGCGTGGGTCCTGGGGAATCAAACCTGGGTCCTTTGGCTTTTCAGGCAAACATCTTAACTGCTAAGCCATCTCTCCAGCCCCCTCTAGATATGATTAATTGAGGTGAGAAGCCCCACCTAACTGTGGGTGATATAATGCCATGTTAGATTCCAAGACAATATAGAAAGGAGAAAGCACCGAGCGTGGTGGTGCACGCCTTTCATCCCAGCACTCGGGAGGCAGAGGTAGGAGAATCGCCGTGAGTTCAAGTCCACCCTGAGACTACATAGTGAATTCCAGGTCAGCCTGGGCCAGAGTGAGCCCCTACCTCGAAAAACCAAAATAAGTAAATAAATAAATAAAAATTTAAAAAGGTAGAAAGGAGAAAGCAAGCTGATTATGTAGCATTCATCACTCTGACCTCTTTTTCCTCACTGCTGGACTGCATGTGACCAGCTCCAGCCACCAGGCCTTCCCTGCCATGATCGACTTCCCTTCAAAGCTGCAAGCTAAAAATAAACCCTTGTATTCCTTAAGCTGTTTCTGGCAAGGTATTTCATCCCAGCAACAACAAAGTAAATGATATACCCCATTAGTTTTCTTCTTTCAGATAGTCAATCACAGTGATTGGAAAGGTAAGGAACACAGTCTCAAAAGTCAAAATAAAGCCATGGAAGGGCCCTACTCCACTCTGACAGGTGTTGAGAGGAAATTTGGACAAAGAGATACCAGGGATGTGAGGACATGGAGGAATGGTCATCAGAACCCTCCCTGCAACACTTTGCTAGGGAATCAAACTTGCAGCCTCCATAACTGGGAGATAAATCTCTGTGGTTTGAGCCGCTCAATCTGCCATACTTTGTTATAGGAGCTCTCATATATAAGCTGAGCTCTTTGCCTTTACTTTTCCATTTTCATTAAAAAGTTCCAGAGTCAGAGCTGGAGAGAGAGCTTAGCGGTTTATGGTGCTTGCCTAAAAACTCATGTTTGAATCTCCAGGTAGCCAGACACACAGTGATGCAAGCACACAATGTCACACATGTGCTGCAAGGGGACACAGGCATCTGGAGTTCATTTGCAGAGGCTGATGGCCCTGGCAGGCCCATTCTCTCTTCCTCTCTCTCTCTCTGTCAAAATAAATAATAAAAAAATAATATTTTTTAAAAAGTTTCCTGAATCAATTCCAAGCCTAGCAAAAATAAAGAGTTAACTCGTAAGTTCTGTGAAGAGATATCTCAAAATATAACTTGGCAATGCTGGGTATAATCCGTATTTATTTTCACAGAATCACCATTTCTTGAAAAATATTCTTGAAATATTTCTCATACTATGGCAAATGGTCTTAGATACTTCACAACTGGTTATTATCTGTATGCCAATATAACTTACTAACTCTTGCTTGAGGTTATATTCCTCCTCTGAACCACCAAGATGATATCAAGAATCAATTCTAAATCATACTATGGTCTGGACAGTAATTTAGTAGCTTGGATAAAGTACCTTAAGTGTTCAATTTTGGGCTCAGTTACTCCATTTCTGGTAATCTACTTTTTAAGGAAATAACCAAGATATAGGCAAGATTCTGTACATGAAGATTACAGCATTAATCATGGAAGTGAACACTGAGGTGTAATGTCTAGAAGAAAAATTCCATTTTTGTGTAGTCATAGGAAAGATGCTCATATAGACATTAAAAACTATTTTTCCAAAATATTTAATGACAGAGGAAGTTCCACACTGCAGTTTGGAACTCAAATGCCCATTCCCCACCTCCCCTCCAGGCCAATGTGTTGAAGGTTTCTCCCCAGAGAGGCACTATTGAGAGGTAATGGAAATTTTAAGCAGTGGGTTCTGAAAGGTCTTCAGGCCATAGGGACATGCCCTCAAAGGGGATTATGGGACCCTGGCCTCATCCTCTGTCTGTTGCTTTTCGGCTAGGAGGTAGTTTTGCCACACTGTGTGCTCAGTGCCTGAGTCCTGAAAGCAATGATTCTACCTGACAATGGATGTGCTACTCTAAAACTATAAGCCAAAATAAACCTTTTCTCTTTATGATTTAATTATCTCAGTTATTTGTTATATCAACACAAAGGTGACTAACACATATCATGGTATATATCAAATAAGAGACAGAGAATACTGAAAACCATATAATATATACAGGCTTCAGAAAAAAATGACCGTGGCCAGCTATGCAATTATGTCACATTATAAAAATCATTGAATTTTCTTATTCTTTCTAAGTTTCCTATCCACATGCCTGGGTTACTTTTATTATTGGGTGGGGGGAGGCATTGTTTGAAAGAGCTACTGTTGGTTCAGGCCTAGTAAAGATATACTTTTGTGAAACATCTGGCAAAAGAAAATATAAAATGCTCATATCTCCCTAGCCATGTGCCAGAAACAAAGGTAGGAGAAATTGATAAGGGATGAGGCATGCCTCCAGGTCAGAACAGAAGACTAGCTGCTACATCTCCTGTCCCAAGATCACTGTTCAACTAGGGAGACAGGAAATTTTCACCTCCCAGTGCCTGATGAGCTTTCCTCATCTTTTAAAAAATTATTTATTTATTTATTTATTTATGAGAGAGAGGAGAGAATGGGCTCACCAGGACCTTTAGCCACTGCAAATGGACTCCAAATGCATACACTACCATGTGCATCTGGCTTCTGTGGGTTCTGGGGAGTCAAACCTTGGCCCTCAGGTTTGCCAGACAAGCGCCTTAACAACTAAGCCACCTTTCCAGCCCAGCTTTCCCCATTGTATCTGCAATATTTACATTCTGGGTTTGGAAGATGCAGGAGAAGGAATCCAACACAGCAAACAAAGCAGTGGGGTTGGCAGGAAGGTGCCTTTCTCCGCGTGGGATGATGGCTCACACAACCATAGATTGGGCTCCATGCCCCTTGTCCTCATGTTCAAATGGTCACCGCCTCTCCAGGTTAGCAAAAGTAAAGTATTTTAACCACAATCACTTCTACCTTGACTTCCCTTCACTGAAATGCTGCTCACATCAGGTGGTGCTTGAGTGTGACAATTTGAGGAACTGTCTAGACCTTGGTTGTATTGCAGCTCTCCTGTGCACTGTAGGATGTTTGACAGCCTCTTCTGGTCTCTGCACACTAGATTTCAGAATTACCACCAACAATATCACCCAGTCACACCTGCAAAGATCTCCAGACAGTCTCAAAAGTAGACAGGGAGTGAAGGCTCCCCTGTTGAGAACCAGCGGCCCACAGGAAAATGGGCCTGAGAACATAGTACAGTGAGTTTGAGTTCAGTGGAATTAGGAATGTGATTCAGTCCTTTTCGTGCATAAAGTTCCCGCTGTAGCAGCAGGAATGGAGTCCAGGGAAATTTCCACACATCCCTGTGCTGATTCATCCTGTGTGACACGAAGGTACAAATCCAAAGGGGTTAGTGACATATGATATGAACAAGTCCATGCCTTTTCCACTTTCAGGTGATGGTGGTAATGGAGAAATAGGAGTTAGAATGTGTGGAGGCAAGAAGGGCATGTTTGGTACAAACCTGTAATCCCAGCACTTGACAGATGGAGGCCGCAGGATAGCAAGTTCAAAGACAGCCTGAGATACCTAGTGAGGCCCTGTCTCTAAATAAATAAATAGCCAGAGACTGTTCCACAGAGAGCTGTTCTGATCAGAAGTATAAGACAGCATTTGTTTCCTCACCAACAGTGATAAAACTAGGCAGCACATAGAAGGATAAATGGAAACAAGAGAAAGTACTTGGATGTAAAATACAGTCAAGACATTTTCAAAGCATTTCAAAATCAGTATTTCCTGAAGAATAAGGCATGCATATTAATAAAAGTCATGGACAGATTTTTATTTCATTTATTTATTTACATGCAAGAAGAGAGAGACAGAGAGATGAGAGACAGACACACACACAGGATGGACACATGACAGCCTATAGCTACAGCACATGAACTCCAGCTGCATGTGCCACTTTGTGTATCTGGCTTTATGTGGGTCCTGGGGAATCAAACACAGATTGTTAGGCTTTGTAGTCAAGCACCTTTAACCACTGAGCAATCTCTTTAGTCCAGATTTTGATTTCTTAATAGTCCATCTAATGAGGAGAGTAAGTCATATGGGTTTTTTTTTTGGCCAACTCCCACCCCTTTAGATTGGTCGACATGTACCTACTTTAATTGGTACCTACCATGTAAAACTTCTATTTCTTGGTTGGTAATTTGAATCAGATGACCCCCCCCCCATAAACTCATGTGTTTTGAATACATGGTCTTCAGCTGGTGGCAATTTAAGACAGACATAGAACCTTGCTGAAGGAGTGGGTTTAGGGGTGTAATAGTGAGCTACCCTTTGCTAGAAGTTGATTCACTCTCCGGCTGCTGTTTTCCACTTGCTGGCGTGGAGGTAACTTCCAACCTCTGTTCATTCCATGCTTTTCCCTGCCAACATGGAGCTTCCCCTCAAGAGAATAAGCAAAAATAAACCCTTTCCTCACACCGGCTGCTTTTGGTGGGGTGCTATGTGCAAGCAGAAAGAATAAAACCGCAGCGCTGGCTGAAACAAGAACACCATTGACAAGGTGTTCAATGAGCGCTGACCAGTCAGAGTATTCAGAATTTACTATGGCACAAGAACATGCAAAGGGTCCTAAAAATTTTTTGCTAGAGGGTTTTCTTAAATTAATACTTATAACATCATTACTAAATGCAATTTGTGAAGGCAAAAAAAAATGTTTTTTAAAAAATTAAACTGGTCAGCCATGCAAAGGAAAAGAAAAAGCATCTCCTTATCTCTGTGGACAGGATCGCACTGATGGCCATGTGAAGGAGCTCACAGTTATAGCTCAGAAGTGGGAGTGAAGTTGGGTGTCCAAGCGCTGATTTCAAAATACAGTATGATTGCTGTGTATGTGGCAAATTTTGCCTTAAATTTTTGAGTTTGTTGAGATTTGACTACATAGTATTTATATGTGTGTGTGTGTGTGTGTGTATATGTATATGTGTATATATATATATATATATATATATATATATATATATATATATTCTCATGGGAACACCTTCCAACCCAATTACATAACTCCAGGTTTAACACCCTTGGAGCTGCCCCTGAGTGAGTATGGAGTGACTCCAGGCCTGGGTGAAGATATCCTCTACCCAGGCTCATAACAATGCAGTAGGGATCATTATCTGTCCTCTTATGATAAATCTAATATAATGAAATACAATGGTTCATGTAGTGTTCTCCAAAACATATCAGGGAGACTTCATCTTGAAGCTCCCACAAGACCGTGTTATCTAAGAAAGCTCCTCGGCCTTTGAGGGAGCTGAGTGCATGCGCCAACAGAACCCACACAGCCGCACAGTGCCCCGCAGAAACACAGCTAAGTACCCATCAAGTACTCGCGAGTTCCATTACACACTCACCTGTCTTTGCAGTGTAAACATGTGTGAACTGGTGTGGTGGCGCACACCTTTAATCCCAGCACTCGGGAGGCAGGGGTAGGAGGATCACCGTGAGTTGGAGGCTACATAGTGAATTCCAAGTCAGCCTGAGTTAGAGTGAGGCCCTACCTCAAAAAAAAAAAGTTAGGTAAACTTTATCATGAATAGGGCAAAATAAACACATATTTAGTTTAGTGTCACACTGCTGAGGAATGGCTACTGATTGACAAGTAATGTGGCATTATTTGTATTGTTAGGCCACTTATACTAACAATATGCATTTATGTTCTGAATACAAATGAGTTTTAGGGGCAGCGGAATTACAAACTGAAGACCAGGCTGGAGAGATGGCTTAGCAGTTAAGGCACTTGCCTGCAAAGCCAAAGGACCCAGGTTTGATTCCCCAGGACCCATGTAGGCCAGATGCACAAGGTGGTGCATGCATCTGAAGTTTGTTTGCAGTGGCTGGAAGTCCTGGCCCGCCCATTCTCTCTCTCTTTCTCTCTCTCTCTGCCTCTTTCTCACTCTCTTAAATAATTTTTTAATGGGTTTTAGGGCTAGAGAGATGGCCTAGTGGTTATGGCGCTTGCCTGTGAAGCCTAAGAATGCACATTCAAATATCCAGGTCCCACATGAGCCAGACAAAGCCGTGCAAATGTGCACTGTCGTACACGTGCACAAGGGGGCACACACGTTTGGGATTCATTTGCAGCAGCTAAAGGCCCTAGCGGGCCAATTCTTTCTTTCTCTTTCTCTCTCTCTTTCTCTTTCAAATAAAAAAAAAAAAATTAAATGAGTTCTACATTTGGCAGTCATCAGGAAGAATCGATCTGCCTACTACATTTCCCAGAGAGCTCTGTGAGAGCCAGGACCCCTGCTGTCAGCTAGCACGGTGCCTGCCACTTTACAAACACTCAGCAAACACTTGCTGGGTGGATGAGACGCCACCACGCTTCCGTTTCCTGGAAGTGAAAACAGGGAACCAATGGTGTGCATCCTGCCTAAAAGTGAATGCCATTGTTGAAGAATCTGAGATTTCCGACATGAGCAAACAGGAGGGAGCAGGGATGGATGCCAGTGACTAATGAACCAACCTTACAGACCATGGTCAGCTAAAAGCTGCTAATCCCAAGTAGGACTATTTATTTATATTAAAGACTAAATTTAGCAAAATTCTCTTTCATATCAAGGTCAAGGGATCCAAAGATTTAGTCTTAAGAGGATGTAATAGATTATAAGTATTTTCAATTTTCATGCAGTGCCTAAATTTCTACATATCTGACTGCTATGACTATTAGCCAGGAACCTAGAGAATGTATCCTAAAATGTGTGATTTATAAAATTCACTTCAATCTCGACTCTGACTTTTATTACAGAGTGGGACCATTTCCTTCCTTCTGTTTTGAAAATGTACACCTCCAACATCATATTCCACAGGAGAAAGTTTTCTACAGCCAACTTTATAGAAACATATATTAAAAAGAGTTCTAAAAGCCATGCCAAGATCCTTTCCTCACCAATGACTGGTTTTGTATTTGCTAGACCTGAATCAATACAAAACACTCCTACATTCTCTTTTTTCCCCTTATGTATTTAAAAAATATTTTATTTATTTTCAAGCAGAAAGAGAGAGTGAGAGAGGAGAGAATGGGCACACCAGGGCCTCCAGCCGCTGCAAAATGAACTGCAGAAGCATGTGCCTCTTTGTGTATCTGGCTTTATGTGGACACTAGGGAAGTGAACCCAGATGGCTTTGCTGAGCCATCTCTCCAGCACCCCTTAAGGACTTTTAGTTAGATGTTTATCCTCATGTTTAAATACATG
Source organism: Jaculus jaculus (assembly GCF_020740685.1). Lineage (NCBI taxonomy): Eukaryota > Metazoa > Chordata > Mammalia > Rodentia > Dipodidae > Jaculus > Jaculus jaculus. The sequence goes on from NC_059117.1 coordinate 15,881,510, forward strand.
TTTTCTCACAGTCTGAGGAAGGCAGCATGAAATGATCACACAGAGGACTGAGAATTTGCTGTTTGATTTCTGTCCTTGGCAGTGCCTAAAGCTCAGGCTATTATCTCATCCCTAGCCCTTGTATTCCTCCTGCCCACTTAATTATGGGCAACCAGATTATTTACTCTGGTTCATTAATGTCACTCAAAATAACAATGACTTTCCTATTAAAACATGCCATTTATAATCTGAATTTGTGGCCTGTTTCAATGGAATAATATAGGATATTACTTCTTCCAAATGTATATTTCAAGATCATATAGGTAATGGTAACATAGTTTTCCAAGTAAATTAAATTTAAAGCCAGACCACTGTGAGGGGAGGGTGAAAAATCAAAGTGACTCAAAATAGCAGTGGGCTTAAATTATATTTTAATGACTTTCACAACAAACCTCAGTGTCTGTTTTGGCAAAGAATGTTCCATAACTTTATTGAGAAAAATAAGCTCAAGATGCCAAAATATTTTTAGCAAAATCTGACTGATGGTTTAGTGCTAGGATTTAAAACAGTAGGGGGAAAATTCCCCCCAAATTAGAGTCTGGATTGAAACTGAATTCAGATTTAAATTCTTTTAGGAGATTTTAAAATCTGCTCAAACGTAGGTAATCAGATGGTGTTGGTCACAATCCCCCATCCACATGCTGTAATGCAGCTCCTAGGGAGGGGACAGCCTGCCGGCCTGGGTTTGTGTTTATTTCATGCTGTTCACAGTAACAACAGTCATCTTGACTCTGGTCTTTTGGTTCCTTATCTCCGAGCCTGAATAGCAATATATCCAAGACAGTGCTTGGTACTCCTGCCTCCAGCATACCTGCTACAAGCAGTCAGCACCTGACTTTGTCCATTAATGTCAACAGGCAGGAGCATCCCCATGCAGTTGCCTAAGGTGAGGTGACATTGGGGTGAAGGTAAACCCCAAGGCTGAGCTGGCTGCATGGGCTGCTGTATTCTACCATGTAACACAGCTACTATTAAGAACAGCCTTCCTGGGCTAGAGAGATAGCTTAGTGGTTAAGACATTTGCTTGCAAAACCAAAGGACCCAGGTTCAACTCCCCAGGACCCACACAAACCAGATGTACAAGGGGGCACATGTATCTGGAGTTCGTTTGTAGTGTCTGGAGGCCTTGATGTGCCCATTCTCTACCTGTGTCTTTCTCTCTCCTTCTCTCTCTCTCTCTCTCTCTGGAAAAGGATTATACTAAGTGAGGTACCCAGGCCCAGAAAGCCAAACGTTTGCATGTTCTCTCTCATATGGGGATCCTAGCTACAAATGACTGGACTTCTGTGTGAGTAGGAAGAAAACTCAGTAGCATAGGCCAGTAAGCTAGAAAGGGGATATAAAAGGAATAGGAAGGGAAGGAGGAGGTACTTAACAGGATGGTATTGTATATATGTAAGTAGAAATACATATTAATGGGGGTGAAAAGGTCCAAGTGAGGTTATGGGAAGAGACTGAGTAAAGGAAAGGTGGAGGGAGGGCTAATCAAAATCTAAGAGGATATAAACAAGTCATATGGAAGCCTACTTTTTTGGACAATGGAACACACAGGAGCTATAGATTGTTACTAGAAAATTCTCTCAAATAAATAAATAAATAAAATATTTTTTAAAAGAATGTTACATTGAAAAAGAAGAAGAAAAAGAAGAAGGAGGAAGAGGACCTTTCTGAGCTGGAAATAGGTTATATCTTCTAACCAAGCCCTGTGTCCTCAGGCCCTGGATGGGAATGATCAGGTAGGCCTGTCTGTGGCAGAGGTAGAATGGGAGTTTCAGAGCTATTTCTTTGCAGCTCAAGCCTTTCTTACAGCTTTGTGACAAGCCAATTCAACTCGTTAACCTTCACCATGAATACTATTTTTTTCTGTCTTTATGTCGGTTTTCATTGAACTTCTTGCCTTCAATAGGGGTTGGTTAGTTCCTAAATCTGTTCTCTGTAGCCCAGCCTTGCCATGCTTTCAAGTGCATGCCAAAGAGAAGGGAGATAATGATGTTAATTGAGTCTCCTAATTTCTTCCCATGAAAAGTTATGAAGTCACTTGATGAAGTTAATTTGTCTTAGAGCCAGCATGTTGGTGAGGTAGGATGGAATGCTGTGCCAATCCAATGCCTGGATCTTTTGCTGATGAGCCCTTTGAACTCCTGCCCACACAGAGCCCACAAGTCAGCATCGTTTATCACGTGCAGTTAGATAATTAGAATAATAAAGATGAACAGATACGAAATATCTATTTCATGAGGAGCAATTCCTTTACTAGTGAACCAGCAGACCACCCGCATTCCCAGGCAAAACCCATCTTCTCTTCCTACTCCATCTGACCACCATTCAACCTTCTTCCGCTAAAGATACTCACTGTCTCTCTTGCCCACTCCCTCTCACACATAAACACACACGTATGCGCGCGCGCGCGCACACACACACACACACACACACACACAAGCTTTCAATCAAAACCAGCATTCTAAGTGGTGATGATGTAGGGTTTAGCACTAAAAATTATGCAAGAAGAAAAGCGAACACAAATGGTTCTATCTTCCCACTTCACTATGGTTATAAAAGTTCAAGCACACAAAGCACAGTGACTTGGAAACTCATAAAGCTGTGTTGTATTGAGCAAAGCATAAAAGTTCATACTTAAAGCCACTTAACCTACTATAAAATCAGGAGGAACATCATTCCTAAAAACTAAATACCCCAGCAGGGCATGCTTGGCACACATATGTAATCCCAGCACTCAAGAGGCTAAGGTAGGGGGATAGCTCATAAGTTCACGGCTGGCCTGGGCTACAGAGTAAGGCCCTATTTTACAAAAACCAAATTACAGTTTACAAGGCTCTCTGCATGCTCCATTAAAATTTAGCACTGATGTGGGACTTAGGAGGCCAGGGAGGATTTCCCAGGCCTGTGAACACCAACTTTTGGACCCCTATCTGACTTTAGCAAAGAATTGAAAACGGACTCCGAGGAGGGTAAATTATGAATTATGAGGCTTATTTTAGGGAGAATTAGTATCCACGGGAGAGAAATGGCACATATACACACATATGTAGAAGGCAACTTGTGAGAGCCTGGGCCAAAAGATTCAGAAGAAACACACACACCCACTCAGGAAGCAAAGCACAACAGCTCAAGTCCTTTACCTTCACCTAGTAGAAAGAAAAGAGACTATAAGAGATTAGATAGGAAAGAGCCCAGAGCTCAGAGGAAGAGCATACATGGAACAAAGGGGGAAAGCATCTGAAGTCAAAGTACATAGAGGAATCAAGTGGGTAAACACCCAGGCAAATAAGAGCTTACCAAAGCAGAGAGCAGGAGAGCCCAATGCAGGGAGAATGAATAGGAGAGAGAGAGAGGAGACAGAGATTTACACACAGAGCTGGCCCATTTATGTGCATCAAACATCCAATTAGGATGAACCACATCACCAGATTCTGGTGTGTAAGACAGAGGAGAGACGTGATTAGTTGGTGGGTCAGGGGGCTGACTCACAAGGGGCCAGCCCCTCCCTCCAGGTATGCTACACTGAGGAAGAAGCAGGAAGTTGCTGCCAGGAAGTGTTGCTTGTAGCCATCTTGGAAGGGACTGGGTTAGACACAGCTCTAGTCCTGCCAGGGCAGGCCAGGTGGCATGTCGCTGGCTGTTAAATGGCTACCTTCCTCCTGTTTCTCCTTCAGCACAGCAACACACAGTGTCTGGATCTTTCCTCCCGGAGGGTCCTTCCTGTCTTTGTGTTGCTAGGGAGCAAAGACAAGGCCTTAGGCATGCTAGGGGAGCATTTTACCACTGAGCTCTCCCCCCAGCCTTTGCTTGGTTAAGAAAGCATCTGGAGCTTTCACTCAGCCTATCATGGAACTCACTGTGGAGACAGGGCTGTCTCTGCCTCACAGGTTCTGGGATCCAGGCACACACCACTATGACTGGTTTGAAACCCTCTGCTTCAATAAGTGTTATGCTTTTCTCTTGATCACCTGTCTTTTGTTACATAAGTGTCTGCCAGCACCTTAGAGTGGGGAAGACCATATTGCTAAGGGCTTTTGAGAGTAATGGGACATCTCTCTCTCCGTGTCACACCCCAAAGGAGAACTAAGTAATGTGGTCAGGAGATAAGGAGGGTAAAAGTGGGCTTCGTTAAGGGAAACATAAAAAATGATTTCCAATAGTGGAATTGTTTCCCATAAGAAAGAGAGGGGGCTTGCTGGATCTAGAGCTTGAGGCTGGGAGTCAGAGGTGGAAGAGGCAGGACAAGTAAGTTCAGGATTCCAGCTGGCATCCAAAGAGGAAGAATGGAAAAGAGAGAGGAAGTTACTTTCTTGAAGTTAGAACTCAGAAAAGTGGGTAGACTCAGCAGTGAGGGTCCTTAAGCAAGTGTTTCTAGGGGTTATAGTGCATTATCTTATTGAAGGTCTAATTATCCCCCACTTCTTTAGCATGTGTCTAGGTGAGAGATGGTCTCTTGACCAGGCAAGTGACTGACCAGTTCCCAGAGGAACAAAGCCCTCGGGTGGGTAGGAATTGTCTCTTCCCTTTCTCATGTTACCACGGAAGCAAGAAACCATCCTTCCTTCAATGGCCTCTAGCTCAATGCCTGCCTATCCACAAGTGTCACACTCTCCATGCCTACACAGCTCTTCAGGAGAAAGTTTCTTTCTTTCTTTTTTTTTTTTTAAATCTATTTATTTATTTGAGACAGAGGGAGAGAGAGAAAGAGGGAAGGAGGGAAAAAGAGAAAAAATGGGCATGTCAGGGCTTCCAGGCACTGTAAATGAACTCCAGATGCATGTACCACCATGTGCATCTGGCTTCCATGGGACCTGGAGAATCAAACCTGGGTCCTTAGACATCACAGGCAAGTGCTTTAACCGCTAAGCCGTCTGTCTCTCCAGCCTGAAAGTTTCTTTGTGAACTATCTACACACCTACTTGGCTTGGCTTTCACACTTGGTATTTCCCCACATAGAAAAGTATAAGGAACCTACCTGTAGATGATCAGATTAAACAAGCACCAAAGGAGAGAGAAAAAAAAAAACCCACAGAAAATAATCACAGAAAAAAAAATTTCATTTCTTTCTTCTCCAGGTATATCTAAAGTGCTTAAGGCTAAAGACATTGAAAACCCAGGGAATGGAGGTGCATTTATTTTAGGTTTTCTTTGGGGGGGGGGTTTCTTTTGGCATTCCATAAAACTTGAGTGTCAACATTCCATGAAAACATGAGGTCAGAATTTCAAAGTGTAGTGGTTATTATTAAAGAAACTCAAGACTTTATAAGGATTAAAACACCCAGAGCTAGGCTTCAGGGATCAGAAGACCCCTCTGCCTTTAGGTGTATCAATACTGAACTTAATGGAATGCTTGGAACATGGCGGACCTTAGCATCTATGAGCTCATGCAGAGTAATTCACCACCCGGCTCAATTTGAGGGTCACCTCATTGAGCACTGTGGCAGGCATCCTGGCAGGGAGTGAGAATCCAAAATGACTGACACATGAACAACCTGCAACAGCCCATCAGATAAGGAGGGTTAGTTACTCCAGAGGCTCCCTCGGTGCCAGGTTGAAGGCTAGCAGGTCTGCACTGAGACCTCACAGGATGTACACTGGTCTAGTGCCAGGGTCTCTAAGCGCAGCACATGAGTCATGGAGCAGGTGCAAGACCAAAGTGAGATCATCTCCAACACAAGGAGCCACCAAGCCAAGGGTGTCAGTTACCTCGGCATCACTGTGACCATTAAGGCCTCACAGAAACCGTGAGAGGAGGAGAGATTTATCTGGACTCACAGAATGCTCAGTCCATTAGGGAGAACACGGCAGAGCTGCCCAGATCAGAGCGGAGGTTCATGTCACAGCAGACCAGAGAGCAGTGGAGGAAGCAGGACCTAGGAGCTGGGTACAGCCTTCACTGACCTGCCCCTACTGGCCACTTCTGCCTGTGAGGTTCCTAGGTTTTCAGAACCTCCAAAATAATGTCACCAACTAGGGACCAAGCATTCAAAGATGAGCCTGATAGGGATGTTGCAGATTCAAGTTGTCTCACAGTGGGAGACTAGGTGACATGTTTGTCAGCTACACACAGGAGAAAAAGAGATCATAGGGCAAGGGTGCCCAGGGATGGCAGTAGCAAAAACATAGCTGGGATCAGAAAGGGACCAGAGCCTATCCAAAGATCCAGGCAGGTACTGGTGGCTCTCTAGGGACTGTTCCACCAGACCAAACACAGACTCCCCCAGCCACCAGTTAAAGCAGACATGAGTTAGGGGATGGAAATTAGAGAGAGAAGCTCATACTTTAGATCATCTCTAGATTACTTATCATGCCTAATAGGAAGTGAATATTATATAAATAGTTGTACTGTATGGTTTAGGGAATTGTGACAAGAGAAAATAATCTGTTTATGTCCCATGCAGATGCAATGTTTAATATTTAATATATGGCTGACTGCACGTGCAGATGCAGATATAGAAGGCTCTGTGCATATGCATTGTCAAGATCTGCCATGTTGGTCTACACATATGTCCTCTGAAGGGAAAGGGACTTTGTCCTCCAGGACAGTGGGTATGCACAGCTAACCCTAAGCCTGCACTCAAAATTTTACTAGTTTAAATTTGTCTGGCAGTTGAGGCAGGCTTTGAAAGTCAGTGGTGTTGCCACATAACTGACTGAGGGGTGGCAAACATGCCAAATATTTATCTATAATGCATCAACTATACCATGCTGGGTCATGCCCTTTTCCTCTGTCTAAAAAGCTTTCATCTTCCAATAACTCCGACCCAGTTCAAATCTCAACCCAACCACAGCTAGTGAGGTGTCTCTGACCTCCCCCCCCCCAAGGGGAGAGGTGATGGCTGTCCCCTCCAAGCAATTGACCTGATCCTGCTTGTTACAGTTCACTGTGCTCATCTGTTGGGAAGTTGGTCAGTCACTAGACTACCACTAGAAATCATGAGGATCTGATCTGATAAAAAAAGTTCATTCTAAGGGATGGTGAGATGGCTTAAATGGTTAAGGCACTTTCCAGTGAAGGCTAAGGACCCAGGTTCAGCTCTCCAAAACCCATATAAGCAAGATGCAAAAGGTGGCACACACACACAAGTTGGCACATGAGTCTGGAGTTCAATTGCAGTGGCTAGAGGCCCTGGGGCACCAATTCTCTCTCACACACAAATACAAGTCAATCAATCAATAAATCAATTTCATTCTAGGATAATCTTTTGCAAATAGGACATATTCAAGAAGGCTAATTGAATGCAATGGATTTAAAAAAAAAAGAAAGAACACAATCAGGTTAAACATGATTAATACACAAGCAAATTGTCACAAAGTATTTGTTTTGAGTGGAGCTTTGTTTAGTGAAAGGGAGGTGGTGACATGCCGGTGTGACATTCAAATCAGCAATCACATCGTTGTCAGGCACTAATGAATGACTCATGGTGGGATAGAACATTAATATTTGACATAAAAATAGAATTCCAAACATTAACTCATTAACTGACCAGTCCACCCGTCATAGTTCACAGAGAGAGCAGACACGTGTGACAAAGAGAAGACAGCAAAGATGCAGAATCTGCTCGGCTTAGTGTGGCCATGAGTGACTTTGTCCCAGACCCCCAGGAATGACATTCCTGCACTGACAAACTGAGGGAGCAGCCTGGGCTGGTATATACTGAGCATATTCCATACTGATTTCTATACACAATGGTGTGAAAACATCTCCAAGAGTGCGATCTCCCCATGGAGAATTTCAACCCTGAACTACTTTCAACAGTGAGTATTGGTGGAGACAGTATAATTTTTCCATTATGCTGCCAGAGCATTTGCAAATCAATATAAAAAAACAAAAACAAAAAAACCTCCGCTCCCTACAGAAGCCACACATAAAAACATCAATTCCAAATGGTGCTTAATGCTAAATATGAAAAACAAAACACAGATTTTCTGGAAGTAAACATAGGATCCGTGACTTGGAGTAGGAAAAGTTTTCTTAATATACTATAATCATTTCTTTTTCCCTTGGGGGAAAAAAAATATATATATATAATGGAATATGTTTAAATCATGTTATCAACAGACACTATAGGAAGAAAGTGAGGCTCAAGTTGTAGAATGATAAAGGTATTTATGGGGACTTATAACTCCCAAGTCAACTAAAACAAGGGAACTTGACAATAAGACAGAAAGAAGAGGTCAGTTCCCCAGCACCCATGTTAGCCAGATGCACAAGGGGGTGCACACGTCTGGAGTTCCTTTGCAGTGGCTAGAGGCCCTGGTATGCCCATTCTCTCTCTCTCAAATAAATAAATCAAATATTTTTTTAAAAAAATAATGTGCAAAGTGATTGAGGAAGACACTCAATATCAGCTTCTGGCCTCTGCACACATGCAGACAAACATGCATTGGCATCTGCGTACAGGTTGTGCCCACATATACAGACACACACATGCACACATCCCATATACATATGCATGTGCAAGAAAAATAATGATAGACAAAAGACTTGAAAAAACACCTCGCAAAATGGAAAATACAAATGGCCAAGAAACATACAGATATCTTACTGGGGGAAGGAAAATTAAAATCACACAAGATAGGAGATGTGGCGTATCTGCTAGATCACTTGATCCTGATATGTAGCACTTGGGAATTTGAGGAAACCAAACAAGCAAGACAGTATCTCCTACTGCGCTCTCTCTCTCTCTCTCTCTCCCCTCCCCCCTCTCTCTCTCAATCTCTCTAGTAGCAGGCTAAGGAATTTTCTTGTTCCCTGCTTCTTGACTGCAGCTGGGTACAATATGACCTGCCAACCTGCTCCTGTCTCCACACCTTCCCCCCACTATGGGCTCTATCCCCTTGAACTACTCATTGGCTAGATAGATGGGACATACCTGGGGCCATGAGAAAGAGTGGAGTATGAATGTGCTTGTCGGCTGCCTCTGGATTCTGACAGTTACTACCTTGCTGTTTATTCCATGATGGAGCCAAGTCCAGACACACCTGGTAACAATTCAGGGCTCCGGGCAGACTCGGGTCTTTTGATATGGCAGAGACTCGGCTGCAGCATTACTTCTTCATAAAACAAGTTAGTGTTTCTGGGAAGCATCTAAGACTGCTCCAAATGATGCCGCTTACAATAAAATGAGAGTTATGCTGTCCACCAACAGAGGAACAGAGACACTGCTGAATTTGCTAATGGGAAATTGGTGATGGGGAATCTGTGTGGGCTGTGATTGCACATATCAACAGAATGAATCTCAGAAGCCAAGATGGGGAAAACAAGTCATAAAAACATCTTGTGCGATTCCATCTATACAAGTTCAAAAGCTGGAACCACCTAAAATCACACAGTGGATACGTCTGGTGGGAGGGAAGGGAGAGGGAGAGTTCCAGGCTGCCTCAAAACTGACAGGTTTCCCATGACACAGGGCTCCAGTGCTCAATGTGGGACAGTCCTGGGTGAACTGGGAGGAGATATTCTCCAGGTGTGCAGGTCCAAATGTTATAGTTCATTGACACTTGAATGTGAGAACATGTAACTGTTTGTTTGGTCTTTATTTTATTTATTTATTTATTTGCAGAGAGAGAGAGGGAGAAAGAAAGAAAGAAAGAAAGAAAGAAAGAAAGAAAGAAAGAAAGAAAGAAAGAAAGAAAGAAAGAAAGAAGGAAGGAAGAAACCAAGACAGAGAAACAGAATGGGTGTACCAGGGCCTCCAGCTGCTGCAAACAAACTCCAGATTCATGTGCCACTTTGTGCATCTGCCTTTACATGGGTACTGGAGTTTTGAAACTAAGTCATTAGGCTTTGCAAGCACCTTAACCACTGAGAAATCTCTATGGCTCTTGTTTGGTCTTTTAAAACAACATTTTTTTTTTTTTTTTTTTTTTTTTTTTTTTTTGGTTTTTTGAGGTAGGGTCTCACTCTGGTCCAGGCTGACCTGGAATTAACTCTGTCATCTCAGGGTGACCTTGAACTCATGGCAATCCTCCTACCTCTGCCTCCCGAGTGCTGGGATTAAAGGCGTGCGCCACCACGCCCGGCTCAAAACAACATTTTTATTTATTTATTTTCAAGGAGAGAGAGAAAGAAAGAAAAGTATAAAGATGAGTACAATAGGGCCTCCTGCTACTACAAACAAACTCCAGATGCATGCACCACTTTGTGCATCTGGCTTTATGTGGGTACTGGGGAGTTGAACCCAGACAATCAGGCTTTCAAGCAAGTGCCTTTAACTGCTGAACCATCTCTCCAGTCCTTTTTGACCTTTTAAAACATACATATAAGTGGCACATGTATCTGGCAGCTCAACTGCAGTGGCTAGAAGCCCGGGTGAGCCCATTCTTTTTTCTCTCTCTCACTCTCTCTTTCTCTCTCTGTTTGCAAACAAATAAAAATATTTTTAAAGATATACTTTAAAAAGGAATTCTTTCACTTTCTTCTAACATAAAACATAAGCCTGTCCTTCCTGAGGAATCTTTCTTATACCCAGAGGAAATGAGTGAAGAATCTTAGCCAATAGCCCTTGGTGAGTAGCCTAGCTTTCTGCCAGGAGACCATAACTCCTGTCCTCCGGTCATGCTTCTGCATGGTTGTCCATAAACACACACACAACGTTGTGTGTGTCTTCATTCTGAGGGCTCTGTATCATACAAGGCTGATAGTAAATAAATTAGACATTGTTTTCTGTTGCTATTCCAACTTTTTTATAAGGGTTTTTGCCATAAACCCCACAGGGGTTGAGGGAAAGATTCCTTTTCTCCCTCTCTTCCCTCCATTCTCTGTCCATCTTCGGTTCTCCAGCCGAGCGCAGCACATCAGAGTGGCCACAGATAGAGGGACAGAGAAAAAAACTCATGTGCAGGAAGTCCGCTCGCACATGCACCCTGTAATGAGTACCCGGCAACATGGTTCGAATTCAGTTTATAGACCATCTTAGGGCAAGACAACGAGGGGGATTTTGGACTTGTGAATAGAGAAGATAAGTTAAAAGTTATAAGATGACCAGGGGAAATAGGGTAAACAAATGCTGTTTAGTAAAACAGATTTTAATGAGTGCCTTTTCCGTAGAGATCATTTCTGGTATGGGAAAGGAAAATATCTCTACAAATGGAAGTTTCCTTTATTAGAGTAAAGGCCTTTACAACAGGAAAACACACTGCTTAAAGAACTCTATCTGCATCTGCTTATTCTCAAGAATGTTTCATATGCCAAAGAGGCATATTTGGGAAAGGAATAATCCGGTTCCCCTCGGGAAGGCTATAGAGCTACCTATGCTTAGCAGCACTGTGAGAGTAAAAATTGGAAAAGCCACTTTAGAAACGTGTTCAGAAACATTTACCAAAGCGAGGCATGTGCATATGCACCTTAAACCAGGAACCCCACCCCCTCTTTATGTATCCAACATACATGCATGAAGTGTTCACTACAAGATACACATGAGAACATTTAGTCACACAGTATATGTGGTGGCTTGAACTAGATACCCCCATAAATGTGTGTTTTGAATGCTTGATTCTAAGCTTATGGCAATTTGGGAAGTAGAACCTTGAGGAAAGATGGGTGTTGTTGGGGGTAGGCTTATAGCCAGCTCCCTCCCCCCGTTTCAGAATCCAGCTCACTCTCCTACTGTTCTTATCCACTTGATGTTGGCCAGGAGGTGATGTCCAGCCTCTGCTCATGCTGTTTTCCTCTTCTGTCACAGAGCTTCCACTTAAGACTATAAGGCAAAATTACTATTTTCCTTGCATCAGGTGCTTTGGATTAGGTGTTTTGTGCTAGCAATGAGAAGGTAACTACAATAGTATTTAATAACCAATAATCAGAAACAATACCTTTCAGTGTGGAAAGGATGGATGTAGTATTGTGTACCACCCAGTGCTGCAGGACAAACAGATATGAAGAACAAACTGTTCATGGGCAAGGAATCGTGAAGGGCAAGAAACTGGACCCAGAATCAATTCTGGTGACTGGAGCCATATAAAGTTTAAAATCAAGTGAAAAGGATCTCTGCCGACAGAAGTGAGAAGGGCTGAGAACTTGTAGGTGTGTGGAAGTGGGGAGAGGCAAAAGGGACCCTGCCAGGTTCTGTCTTTTATCAAAATGTTCCATATATATGTGTTCATTCAACAAATTGAAATGCTTTGGATGTTTTTGCATGCATGTTTACTTCAAATAAATGCATACTCAAAACATAAATATCTTAAACAAGCCCACCTTGAATAGATACCTGAGCATCAGCATTCTGCAGCCTAGCACATTCCTTTCTGTCTGTGTGCTACGTTGGACCTCACCCAGAAAGCCACTGACTGTCTGTATGATTATAATGGAGTTCTGCATTTATGTGGTGCCTTTCCTCTGTAGAGATCAAAGGGCTTCTGCATAATAAAAGATAGTATATCAAATGCTACATATCAAATACAGTTAGGCCCTAGGGAATAAAGGGGAAATATTGAACTCGGGGACATACCATCCAGGAAACCTACAGATGTAAAACAAGTCATAAAAAATGTGTGTAAAAACAACTATAAACATCAACTATTAAGAATTCATTTGTGTAAAATAAAAGGTCCTCTTCTCCTGGGGTTGCTTTCTTACTCTTGCCAGAGAAAGGACAGAGAGCAGCTCAGGCTTTCAATTTAGAATGTAGACTGCAAGGCACCACATGGCAAGACTTCTCCGGAGCCAGCTTGGCACCTCACTGCAGTAAAACAGAACAACTAAATAAACTGTGCTGCCGTTCAAAGAGCTTTTACATGTGCTTTCACAGAGAAACTCACCAGCCCTGACAACTAATTAAATGGGCCGTTTTCATATTTGCAAAATAAATATTCTATTAATCTATCTCTCTGAAGAATACAAAACCATACACCATTTCCCTGATTTAGGTCGGCATGTACTGAATGGAATTTTCTCAAGCTTCAGTTCTTGAAATCACCAAGGGAAAGTGTATACAAGGAGGAACTTTTCACTGACCTAAAGTCACTTATGAAACATGTGTATGATGACATTCTACTTGGCCAGTAACCCCAGGGTAAGTTTCCATGAGCTTAGCAAAGGGTACCCTTGGCTTTGTGTATTGTGAAGGTGCTGCTCAAACACCCCATGAATATCTACATATGGTGAGGAAAGAAAAGGAAAACAGTTTGCTTTGAGTAATTGAAATTGTCCATGATGAGAAAATAGCATCAATAAATGGAGTCAGATAAATAAAGTCATTCATTCTAACTTCATGTGTGTGTCCTTTGTGCAGGAAGACAATCGTGAGTGAGAATGGATAGGAAGAGGAAAAGAACTGGCCATAAATATTTCACAAGCACCTTGAATAGATGACCTAATTAAATCTCCACAACAATTCTATTAATCTGTTTGTTATCTCAAAATTATTAATCACAAAAATAAAGATTAAAATTTTTTATTATGGACAACTTCCATAATTACAGACAATAAACCATGATATTTCCCTCCCTCACTCACTTTCCCCTTCCCAACTCCACTGTCCATCATATCCCCTCCCCCTCTCAATCAGCCTCTCTTATATTTTGATGTCATCATCTTTTCCTCCTGTTATACTGGTTCTTGTGTAGGTAGTGCGAGGCACTGCGAGGTCATGGATATCCAGGCCATGTTGTGTCTTGAACAGTGCATTGTAAGCAGTCCTACCCTTCCTCTGACTCTTGCATTCTTTTTACCACACCTTCCACAATGGACCCTGATGTGGAAGGCATGAGACAGATGTTTCAGTGCTGAACACTGCTCTGTCACTTCTCAGAACCATGGTGCCCTTTCAGTTATGCCAGAGGTCACTGCAATCTGAAAAGAGAAGCTTCTCTACCCAAAAATAAGAGTAGCATTATTATACGAGAATGAACATTAAGAAAAGTGCTTATTGAGCAGTTTGGTGAGCATAGTATATGCATTTAGCCAGACACCAGCAGCTGTTACACCCCTAGGAGTCATGACTTCCCCTGTCATAGATTTTCAGTATCAGATATGTATTCCCTCCTGTGGAGCAGGCCTCCAGTCCAATTAGAGCAGTTGGTTTCCCACACAAGAGACATGCCACTATTGCACCTATTGGCTCATTTTGCCTGGCTGAACAAACTTAAGGCTTGCAGTGTCCACTGTTATCTTCACTGATGACTTTGATCTCTCCTCCATGGAGTTGCATGCAGTGTAGCTATTTCCAGCTTCCTGACAACTGGTTCTGTCAACACAGAGGTTTTCAACTGAGCACCAAAGATTTCTCAGTGGCCTTGCAGTCCAAGCATGTGTGGTCTTACCATCTATTCCTGGTGTGAAACCAAGAGCTCAGCAATGGCCTGTCATGTCTTGGGGGCATCAGTGAGCTCCCTGGCCAACAACTCACTAGAAGGTGTCTCATCCCTGACACTGAAAATTTTCTAGTAACAATCTATGGCATTCCATTGTCCAAAAAAGTAGGTTTTCATATGACCTATTCATACCTTATTAAATTCTGATTAACCATCCCCCCACATTCTTCCTTTACTCAATCTCTTCCCCTGACCTCACTTAGGCCTTTCCACCCCAAGTAATATTTTCTTCTATTTATATATATACAATACCATCCTCTAAAGTCCTCCCCACCTCTCCTTCCCTTATAGCTCCTATCTAGCTTACTGGCCTCTGCTACTGAGTTTTATTCCAACTCATATATGAGTCCAAACATTTGTAGCTAGGATCCACATAGGAGAAAGAACATGTAACATTTGGCTTTCTGGGCTTGGCTTACCTCACTAAGTAAAATCCTTTCCAGGTCCATCCCGTTCCCTGAAAATTTCATAATTTCATTTTATTTACCACTGAATATAGAATTCCATTATCTAAATGTACCACATCTTCATTAACCACTCATCAGTTGAGGGACATCTAGGCTCGTCCTATTTCCTAGTTATTGCGAGTAGATCAGCAATAAACATGGTAGTGCCATGAGTCCTTAGGATATATGCCTAGAAGTGGTATAGCTGGGTCATATGTTAAATCTATTTTTAGCTATCTTAGGAACCTCCACACTGATATCCACAATGGCTGTACCAGTTTACATTCCCACCAACAGTGTAGAAGTGTTCCTCTTTTTCCACATCCCCACCAGCATTTATGGTCATTTGTTTTCTTGATGGTAGCTAATCTGACAGGAGTGAGGTGGAATCTCAAAGTAGTTTTAAGTTGCATTTACTTGATGGCAAAGGATATAGAACAATTTTTAGATGTTTATATGCCATCTGTATTTCTTCTTTAAGAACTCTCTCTTTAGTTCCATACCCCATTTTTAATTGGCTTGATTTCTTATTGTTTAGTTTTCTGAGTTCTTTGTACATCCTAGATATTAATCCTCTATCAGATGTACAGTTGGCAAAGATTTTATCCCATTCTTTAGGTTTCCTCTTTATTCACAATGCCCTTTGCTGTACAAAAGCTTTTTAATTTCATGAGGCCTCAGTGGTCGATTAGTGGTTTTATTTCCTAAGCAATTGGGGTTATATTCAGAAAGTTGTTGCACATGTCAATATGCTGAAGGGTTTTCTCTAATTTTTCCTCTAGCAATTTTAGAGTTTCGGGTGTGATATTGACATCTTTGATCCTTTGGGACTTAATTCTTGTGCATGGAGAGAGATAAGGATCTATTTTCATCCTTCTACATATACATATCCAGTTTTCCAAGCACCATTTGTTGAAGAGGCTGTCTTTTCTCCAATGGATATTTTTGGCATTTTTGTTGAACATCAGGTGGCTGTCGCTGCCCAGACTTACATCTGGATCCTCTATTCTGTTCCACTGAACTACATGTTTGTATTTGTGCCAGTGCCATGCTGTTTTTATTACTATAGTTCTATAATATAGGTTAAAAATCAGGTATGATGATACCATCAGCCTTATGTTTGTTATTCAAAGTTGTTTTGGATATTTGAGGGGTTAAATAAATTTTAGGGTTTTTTTAAATATTTCTATGAAAAATGCCATTGGAATTTTGATGGGGATTGCATTGAATGTGCAGATTGCTTTTGGTAAGATTGCCATTTTCACAATATTGATTCTTCCAATCCAACAACATGGGATGTCTTTCCATTTCCTAGTGTCTTCTGCAATTTTTGCCTTGAGTGTTTTAAAGTTTTCATTGTAGAGATCCTTCACTTCTTTGGTTAGGTTTTTCCCAAGGTACTTAATTGTTTTTTAGGCAATTGTGGATGGGAGTGATTTCCTGATTTCATCCTCTTCTTGTTTGTTATTAGTATATAGGAGGCCTACTAATTTCTGTGTGCTTATTTTGTGTGCTGCTATGTTGTGAAAAGTGTTTATCAGCTCTAACGGTTTGCTGGCAGAGTCTTTAGGGTCTTTTATGTATAAAATCATATCATCTGCAAATAATGATCGTTTGATCTCTTCCTTTCCAATTTGTGTCCCTTTTATGAGTGTCACTTGCCTGATTGCTATAGCTAAGACTTCCAATCCTATATTAAATAAAAGTGGGGACAGTGGACACCTTGTCTTATTCTTGATTTTAGTGGGGAAGTTTCAAGTTTTTCTCCCATTTAGTATTATTTTGGCTATAGGGTTGTCATAAATAGCCTTTATTATGTTGAGATTTGTTCCTTCTATTGCCAATTTTTGTGGGACTTTTATTTTTTTAATTGATTTTATTTGTTATTTTTTTTTATTTTTTGTTTTTCGAGGTCAAATCTCACTCTAGCCCAGGATGACCTGGAATTCACTATGTAGTCTCAAGGTGTCCTCAAACTCATGGCGATCCTCCTACCTCTGCCTCTCAAGTACTGGTATTAAAAGTGTGTGCCACCCTTTTGTGGGACTTTTATCATGAAGGGATATTGAGTTTTGTTGGTTGCCTTTTCTGGATTTATTGAGATGATCATGTGAATTTTGTCCTTTAGTCCATTTATATAGTGTATTCCGTGTATCTGTTTGTGTATGTTGAACCATCCCTGCATCACTGGGATAAAGCCTACTTGGTCAGGATAAATGATCTTTTTGACATGTTCTTGCATTCTGTTTGCCAATATCTCGTTGAGAATTTTTGCATTTATGTTCATGAGAGAGATTGTTCTATGGTTTTCTTTTTTTATTCTATCTGTCTGGTTTTGATATCAGAATGATGATGGATTTTTAGAAGTTTGGCAGAATGCCTTCCTTTTCTTTTTTTTAGTTTTTCAAGGTAGGGTCTCATTTCTGGTCCAGGCTGACCTGGAATTAACTATGTAGTCTCAGGGTAGCCTTGAACTCACAGCAATCCTCCCACCTCTGCCTCCTGAGTGCTGGGATTAAAGGCATGTGCCACCACACACAGCTCCTTTTCTATTTTATGGAAAAGTTTGGTAACCATTGGCGTTAATTCTTCTGTGAAGTCTGATAAAATTCACCAGTGAATCCATCTGGGCCTGGACTTTTTTTGTTGGGAGATTTTTTTTTTTTTTTTAAGTAACTGCTTGCATCTTTGTACTTATTATAGGTCAATTTAAGTGGTTAATCTCATCTTGATTTAATTTTGGCAGGTCATATAAAACAAGGAAATTCAGATTTTCAATTTTAATGGAGTATATGTTCCTAAACTATGTCCTTATGATTTCTTTGATATCTGTTGTAATGGTGCCTTTTTCATCTCTAATTTTGTAAATTTGTTTTCTCTTCTCTCTTTCTTTTGGTCAGATTTGCTACGGGTTTATCAATCTTGTGTATTCTTTTAAAGAACCAATTGTTTGTTTCACTGATTTTTTTGTTTCTATTTCATTAATTTCTGTCCTAATCTTTATCATTTCTTCCCACCTACCAATTTTTGGTTTGCCTTGTTCTTTTTCCAAGGCTTTATAGTGAAGCATTCAGTTGTTTACTTGTAACCTTGCTAATTTCTTAATATAGGCACTTAAAGCTCTCAATTCCCCTCTTAGAACTGCCTTCATTGTATCCCAAATGTTTTATATGTTGTGTTCTCATTATCATTGGATTCTATGCATATATTTGATTTTCTTCTTGATTTCTTCATTGATCCATTCATTTAGCAGTGTATTGTTTAGTTTCCATGATTTTGTGTATGCGCTATAGCTTTTCTTGCTGTTGATTTGTAGTTTAATCCCATTGTGATCAGATAGAGTGCAAGGAATTATTTTAGTTTTCCTGTATTTGTTAAGGATTGCTTTGTGTCTTAATATATGGTCTATTTTAGAGAATGTTCCATGTTCTGCTAAAAAAGAATGTGTATTCTGCATTTGGATGAAATGTTCTGTAGATATCTGTTAGGTCCATTTGTTCTATGACTTCATTTAATCCAGACGCATCTCTGTTTAATTTTTGCTGGGATGATCCATCAGTTGATGACAGTGGGGTGTTGAAGTCACTCACTACAATTGTATTTGGTGTTACCTGTGACCTTAATTCTAAGTAGTTTTTTGATGAAATTGGGAGTCCCCATATTAGATGCATACAAATTTGCAGACTGGGTTAAAAAACAGAATCCTTCTACATGTTGCCTCCAAGAAACCCACCTTTTCATAAAAGATGAACGTTATCTTAGCGTGAAAGCTTGGAAATGGTGTTCCAAGCAAATAGGCCTAGAAAACAAGCAGGTGTCACTATGCTAATATCTAACAGGGTAGACTTCAAAACGACATTGGTTAGAAAACTGTTGCAGTCAGGTTTGCATTGCTGGCATAACTCACCCAACCAAGAGCAGCTTTTGGGGAAAAAGGTTTATTTTGCCTTACAGACTCAAGGGGAAGCTCCATGATGGAAGAGGAAAAGGATGGCATGAGCAGAGGGTGGACATCACCCCTGGGCAACATAAAACAGGAGAGTATGCCAAACACTGGCATGGGGGAAGTGGCTATAACACCCATAAGCCATCCCTCAACAATCCACTGTGTCCAGGAGGCTTTAATTTCCAATTGCTGTCAGCTGGGGAACCAAGCATTCAGAGCACCTAAGCTTATAAGTGACACCTGAATCAAACCACCACAGAAACAAAAAGAAGGTTGCTTTATATTGATTAAAGGAACACTCCAATAGGAGGACATTGCAATCCTAAACATATATGTACCTAACATGGGTGCTCCCAATTGCATAGTCCAGATTTTTAGACAGAGTTAACTAACTTGTCCTAAGTCACACTACTTAGCTGATGAGGCCAAAATATAATCTCAGGTAATGTGACTCCTGAACTTGTGTTCTTCAGTATCACTAATGGAGTCAGATAGAAGGGACACTAGAGCATTCCATGATTAAAATTTTATGTTGAAAGAGTAGCTTGTCAGTTCGGGGGGTGGGGCACAATTTTCAAGGACTGCTCTACAGAAGCAATTCTTGGTTCAGAGAGAGAAAGATCTGCTTCCCTGAGTAGAAATGTGCCACAAGTCCCATATTCCTACCGGGCCTAAGAAAGGGTGTGCTCGTGTCCAGAGCCCCACCTGGAACTATGCTTTGACTTGACACACCATCATTTGAGGGTTCAGACTAGTCATTTTAACCTAACAGAATTTACCAAGGACCCTTTGAAAGGTAAATTCACGTTCCGTGAAAAACCTATGACATAATTCAGATCCCTTCTACAGACAGTAGCAATGATTCATACATAGCAAGAGAGTTGCTAACTTGTTCAATAGAAGACCAGTCTTTGGGGAAAAAAACAACAGCTAGGAGATTTTCATCTGAACAGAATGTCATTTTAAAATTCAATTTAGTGACACCCTTGTGGGTTTTCCCTGGCACCTAGAATATACGGACTAATAATTGGGAACAGCTGCTTGTCTTGACTGGAACCACTCTATGTAAATAGCTCCAAGATTACACCCTTGGCCTTTACTTCTTTATATACTTTGGAAATAAACTACAGTGGATGCCCAGATGTAGCTAGACAATGGAAGAAATTATTTATGGAGACTGACCACATCCAGAACTACAAGGCTCATTCATTTCTCGGGTTCAATCATCACCACCAACAGGAAGAAAAGGAGGACAAGTCCCTACATAGAAGTCACCAGAGATGGAAGCTCACTTTCATGACCTGTCCTCTAAGGCACCATTATTGAATTGTGACTCTACCAAACATTCAACTTAATTATCATGCTTTTCCAACCTGATAATACCAAGGCGTTTATTTCTGGTATGTTCCAAGTAAAATACTAAACAGCTAATAAAATTGCTTTAGCATATGGGATTTATAGGTTTTAACTGCACATTTAAAAAGACATTTCAGTTTTCTTCACATTTGAACAACTTTATCCAGTCTATTTTTTTTTTTGAATCACTGATTCTGCAATAATTTATAGCATGCTTCTTCTGGGCCAAGTGTTCATCTCTCAAAGTGACCTGAGCTCAGTCTTTTCATGCAAACATGTAACTCTCCAGCAAAAGAAAAGAACAGAACATAGTGTGACACATCTATATGGCTAACTATTATGAGCACATTGAAAACTACTGAGACCGTTAAAGAAGTTATATGATATAAAGTTAACAAGAAGTAAAGTTAAGTAGACATGTGATGACAACTGTGGAAATAAAACTCAGAAGGAAAAAAAATACCCTATCTTCTGGTCTATAAATATTCCAGAAAACCATTCAATCAACAAGATAAGCAAACCAATGCATGCATGCATATAGCAAAACTATGAATCAAGGGATAAGACAAACTTGAAATGTATCTAAAGAAGTTAATAAATGATCAAGCTCAGAAAAGATGGAAAAAGAAAGGGTGGGAAAACAGAAAATAATAAACCCTGAAAAAGAGTCCAATTCCAAATGGGAAACACTGTGCATGAGGAAGAAACTGGGTACAGAGGAATCCAAGGGAAGAGGGCAAAGGCCCACAGAAATTGTGAAACCAGATTTCTCTGGAAGGGATCTGCTGTGCAAAAAAGGGTGACCTTGTGGAGGCAACTTTTCCAGGATTTGGTGGTAAAGAAAAAAGAAAGTGGAAAATTAGGAGGACTGTAAAAATGAGAGTCATAAAGCTAAAGACATACCACCACCACCAAAGAGGAGTGATTTTAAATGAAATTACTTCACAAACAAGAGAGAACATTCTTGAATTTAGAAGTCTTACTGACTACCCTAATACTTACCCTCTATCTGTCTGGACCTAACATATATTGCTGGTCCAGAGAAAGAAACTATCTCACAACAAAGAATAAACAGCACACAATTCACACAATTGCACTCTAAGAAGAAAAGAGAGGCAGAGAGAGGTTGTGCATACTTGTAACCCCTGCACTCAAGAAACTAGGGCTAGGGCATCCCAAGTCCTTAGCCAGCCTAGGTTACATTCTGCCTCAAAATAAAACAAAACAAAACAAAACAAAAAATAGAGCATATAAACCAAATAATCTTCCTTCTCAAAAAAAAAAAATGTAAGCACTGATATGCCAAACTTAATTAAATATCATGCATTTGGAAATAGAAAAAAATACCCTGAAACTTGACACTTTTTTTTTTTTTTGCTAAAAATATTTAATTTGATTGAATCATTTAGAAAGACTTAAAGTCATGTTTAGGGCCATTTTACATAATAAGTGGCCTAAATACTCCCCCACACACGCCATACCCACACCCACCCAGCCACACACCCCCTTACACACACACAGGGAGAGAGAGCGCATGCACACCAATACTTTTTTCTTGTAAAATAAGACTAGAAGTACTATACTAAGATAAAAGAGACTATAACAAGATAAAGGAGAGGTAAAACAATCAAAATATACCAGAAAGTCATTTGTCAGACACAGATGTAAAATGATAAAATCATTGCAACTGTTGGGATGATATGAGTATAATTATAGGTAGATAATATCATTTTACTTAAAATTTACTTAATTTGGGGCTGGAGGGATGGCTTAGCAGTTAAGGCACTTGCCTGCAAAGCCAAAGGATCCAGGTTTGACTTCCTAGGACCCACATAAGCCAGATGCACAAGGGGGTGCACACATCTGGAGTTCATTTGCAGTGGCTAGAGGCCCTGGCACACCCATTCTCTCTCCCTCCCTCCCTCTCTCTCTCACTTGCTCGCTCTCTCACCCCCCCCCCATCTGCCTACTTCTGTATCTCTCTCTCTCTCTCAATTAAATAAATAAAAGTAAAATATTTTTAATATACTTAATTTCATGAGGGTGATAATGGTTTGAGGCTATGCTTTTAGATGATAGCTTACTAATTCTTTAGAGAAAAAGCAAGAATGGTTCGGGGAAATAAGAAAAAATATTGGCAATTTCGGAATCTGGGTAAAGCAAATGTGAATGTCCATTTTTCTTTCTTTTCTCCCCCCCCCCCACCATTTTATGTAAGGGGAATTGCTTTAAAAATTTACTCAAAGATGTTAGAAAAGGGGCCAAGCTAACAATTACCTGGGACATGGGTAGGGACAGTCTCCTCAGAGAAGGACCTCTGGGGGCCACAGAGGCCGTGTGAATGCTGTCTACTCAGAGAGACTCGGTTTGTCAGTGGACTAACTTTCCCAAATGTGAGTCATGCATGCTTCAGTGGCAAATGCTTTGCATGCTGGGGAGATGGCTCAGTGGGTAAAGCGCTTGCTGCACAAGCATGAGGATCTGAGTTCGGCTCCCCCATCCTCGCAAAATGCCAGATGAGTTGGCACATGCCTATAACCCCAGGACTGGAGAGATGGGGAAACAAAGAGAGGTTGAAGCTCACTGGACAGCTAATTTAACCAAATCAGGAAGCCTTGTCTCAAAGAACAAAGCAGAGAGTTACAGAAGAAACCTGCAACAGTGGACTCTATATCCACATGCACACATGTGCAGCCACAAAGATATGAACATGCATAGGCACATTCCCACACATCACACACACATATATAAACATACACATAAATATTAAGGCAATAATTATCTAATTAAATCGATCTAGTTATTTAGTTATTTTTACCTATTTTGCTTTTCTAAATTTTTGGGGGAAAAAATCAGTTAAAGAGTTAGTGTTTGTAATTCAAATGCTATATGTAAAGTTTTTGTTTAAATCTTCTCTTCCTCTTCAGTGATGCAGAAAAATGTGAATGAACTAAGGCAGGACTTCTTAAACATTTTCCACTCAAGAGCCCTGAGAAATGTTTATGTTGTCCTGAGTCTATAGGTATATAACATGGGTTTACCAATCAAACATTTATTGATAAGTCACAAAGAAATTTATTTATATATACATATGATCTTACCACTTGTTAAAGAAGAGAGCAAACTGCATGCAATGACAGGAGCGTGCTTGTTTCTTTTACATGGGTAAAGAAACCTTGGCTGAATGTTCAAAACAGTAAGATGAGCACCACTTCACAGGAATAGGTAGTACAAAATGGCAGAAGTGTGTTTTTCAAATATTTGTTTATTTGCATGCAAGAGAAGAGAGAGAAGGAGTAAAATGTGCCAGGGCTTTTGCTACTGCAACCAGTCTCCAGATACATGAGCTACTTTGTGCATCTGGCTTTATCTGGGTACTAGAGAATCAAACCCATGCCAGCAGGCTTTGTAAACAAGCGCCTTTAATGGCGGAATCATCTCCCCAGCCCAAAATCACGTTAGGCCATGGCAGAAATGGAAATTCTGTCCTAATCGCAAGCCAGAATCCACTCATGACTTTTTATGAAATTGAAGTTAGTAACTCAAACAATTTTTAAAATCGAACACTCAAAACAAAGATACCCTGATTTCATACATACTGAAAATGACAGTTGGAAAATATTAAAAGTTTTTGTTGCCCATAATCAAACTGTTCTGTTTCTGTAAGAGCAAAAGCTTCATATGTACTGGAAAAACACTATAATTCAGGCTATAGAGATGGTTTCTTGGTTAAGGTGCTTGCCTATGAAGCCTGAGGACCCAGCTTTGATTTCCCAGGACCCACATAAGCCAGATGAACAAGATGGCCCATGCATCTGGAGTTCATTTCTAGTGGTTGGAGTCCTTAGTGTACCCATCCTCTCTCTGTGCTTCTCTCTCACGCCAACAAACAAATAAATTACATTTTAAAAACACTGTAATTCATAATTTACAATAGTCTCAAGTCTGAGCCAAGGTGTTTCAAGCAGTGTCCTTGGTTTTGCATGGTAGGACGGCATGTGTCATGTAAAGCGCTCAGTCGTGTGCTCAGGACTCAGGCTGAATTGAAGGTACATGATGCACCCCACATGAGGGCTGCCAGAGCACCTCGGAGTCATTACTTGTTTGGTTTTGAATGAATTGTTGGTCATTGAGCGTCCAAAAACCTTCTCCTGTGGCCAAATTTTTCATGATGCTTATGTTTAGTTATACAACCTCATATACCTCATAACAAGAGAGGTGTGTCTTCTAAATATTCCTTATGGAGGTAAGTGACCATTATTTCAGTTGTCAAACAATGGCTTATTGAAAAAAAATATTTCAAATGTTTGGCCTAGGCAATTAATCACTGTCTGTGAGCCTGTACTTTCCTGTGATCTCTGTTGTGCTTTCAGATCAGTGAGGACCAAGCAGCATATAGATCAGCAACAGCATCAGAACTTGCAATGCTTCCTTGCAAGCATGTGTGAAATTATCTATAACATGTGCTATAATCAAATCAAAGCCATAAACATGTCCTTCTCCACATGTTCAGTCATTGCACAACTGACCTCAGCATGTCACACTGCAGAAAGGATTTGTGATCCACACTTTCATGTATCCACAGGCTAGAATTAGGAATGAACAAAAATGTATAGCTTCACTGGAGAGAAGAGAGTCAAATATACTTCTTTGAAGGAACAAATGTTAGCTTTTGCTGGAGAGATGGCTCAGCGGTTAAGGTAAGCCAGATGCTCAAGGTGGCATATGCACCTGGAGTTTGTTTGAAGTGGCTGGAGGCCCTGGCACACTCATTCATTCCCCCCTCACCTCTTTCTCTCTCAAACAAATAAATAAATAAATAAAATATTTTTAAAATATTCTTGGGCTGTAGAGATGGCTCAACAGTTAAGGCACTTGCTTGCAAAGCCTAAGGACCTGAGTTTGATTTCCCAGTACCCACATAAATCCAGATGCACAAGGTGGTGCATGTGTTTGGAGTTCATTTGCAGTGGCTGGAGGCCCTGGCATGCCTATTCTCTCTCTCTCTCTCCCCCTCCCTCCCTCCCTCTCACTCTCCTCAGTCCTCTTTCTCTCACTTTTTCAAATAAATAAATAAATAAATAAATAAATAAAATATTTAAAAAAAATATTCTTACCTACACTCTGGCTTAATCTACTTATCATTTTATTTTAAAGATAACTGAATGTTTCTAAAGCAGATTGGGGAGTCCCAACTTGGTAGTGTTCCTGGAATTGCAGAAGTGAGAGAGATGAGGGAAATCATCTATGGGACATTTTCAATATCTTTTAGAAGGTCCCTGGGTATTCTTACTTCATTTTTATAAAATTAAAGCTTACTTATGTTTTCCAAAACTTCATTAAATTGAAATCATTTTGATTAAGGAATAAAACAAAAAACTATTAAGATGATAACATCTCTTATTTGGTGTAATTTGAAACGCCAGCGGTCTCTGTCATGTGGAGGTTCTGAGCTCTGTGGGTCTCGCTGGAGCTGGAGGACACACACAAAGTCCAAGGAGAAAGTCTTCATCAGCACGGAGCCTGCTATTCCCGGTGTGGTGGGTTCCATTCACAGGCAAACCGAGAGTGCACACCTGCAATCCCAGCATTCCAGAGGTGCAACAGGAAAATTAGAAGTTCCAGTCCAGCCTCTGCTTCATTAGTGTTGTCAAGGCCAGTCTACATGAGAACCCTGTCTCTAAACAAATAAACAAATAGTTTTTTTTAAAAATCAAATGAACCTGGGTTCTATGGTCTATCTTTCCATGGACAAACCCCAAGCCATTTCAAACAAGTCCCAAGTTGCCCACTAGCTTCCAAGTCTCCAAACAGTGGAGAAAAATTCGAAGCTAGTCATGATGAGGCCCTGGAAGAGGGAGCTTCCATCACGTACCACAGGAAGGGCTCCAGCTAGAGCAGGGGCTGCCCATCCTGAGGAGAAGTAATATATTCACAAGCCAACACTTTGTCCCTGGGGACTCGTTCCTCCAAGAGGGAGTTCAATTATACACTAGCCTCCCTGTTCCAACAAAATTCCCTTAACTGAGTCCGAGGTGGGACCCTCCCATGGAAAGGGATAGAAATGCTCAGCCGAACACAGGAAAGTCTTTTGAAAATGCACATTGGCTATTCCCTGCACCTAGCTGAGAAGGAACTAATTATCTTGAAATGAGTACTTAAAATCTAACTTTTTCTTTTCTTTTTGAGGTAGGGTTTCGCTGTAGCCCAGACTAACCTTGGAATTCACTGTGTAGTCTCAGGCTGGCCTCACGGTGATCCTCCTATCTCAGTCTCCTGTGTGCTGGGTTTAAAGGCATGCGCCACTACACCTGGCTTAAAATCTAAATTTTTATAGGTCCATAGAAGGAAAAGGATTACTCCTTGACACAGTTCTAAAAATGAAACATTGTATCTGTATATGTAAATTGAGTTGTGTTAGTTGTGAAGTAAATGGGGAAAAAAAAACTCAAATATTCCACATAGGCCTCCTTTATCCATTGGAACCAGCAAATAAGTCCCAAGTCAGAGGAGCTTTCTTCATTCCTTCATCATTTTCCTCATGGGCAGAGCATTTCATCATGTAAAGATCAATTTGGGGGGGCTAGAGAGAGGTGGCTCAGCTGTTTGCCTACAAAGCCTAACAACCCAGGTTTGATTCTCCAGTACCCAGTAAAGCCAGCACAAAGGGGCACATGCATCTGGAGTTCATTTGCAGTGCCTAGGGGCGCTGGTCCATCCATCATCCTCTCTTTTTCTCTCTCCTCTGTGTCTCTTTCTGCATGCAAATAAATAAACAAATAAAAAAAAATTAAAAATCAATTCTGAAAGGTCACAGGCAGTCATGTGTAATGCATTCATGCATGCAAGGCCCTGGCTGCTGGTCATAGAAAATTATTCAAACATTCCTGTAATTTAAAAGGGGGTGACTGCTAGAAGTGACGCGTCAGAGGCGGGGAGGCCCAGCTACGCGGTGGGCATGTGGGCTCTCACCCGTTTGGCGCCTGCAGCTTGCGTTGGAGCCCGTCTCTTCCGAGGCTGCCGCGCGAGGGCCGCTGGAGACGTAGTTCGCCCACGGAGGTGGGCCGCGGTACAGAGTTCCCCAGCTGACCAAATCCCAGGTGATCCAGGCTGAGTTCTTTAGCTCACTCATGTGGTTCTGGATTCTCTGGCGCTTTTGGCACAACTCGGATGCTGTGCTGGGTCACTTTACATATTCAGATCCTTCCAAGTGGACAGATGAAGAACTAGACATCCCTCAGGACGATGAGGACTGAAGTGTAAACTTATCCCTTTACAAGAGCAAGGTGAGGAATTTCAAGCAATTACGGACATCATATTGTACATTGAAGTTGTAAATTATAGTGGTTTAGCCAAGTTAAAAAAAAGGGGAGGGGTGACTGGAAAGGCAAGGAATATGGAGGTACTGATGTAGTTCTCCTTCCTGACCCAGGGCTGATAACATGTGTGTGTTCTCTCTGTGATGACATGTTGAGCTATGCCTCTATGAGGTTTTTGTTGTTGTTTTGTTTTTTGCACTTCTAAATGTGTATTGTTACAGTTTAATAAACTTCACAAATTCTTATGAAAAAAATCATGCCACCTATGACTCAAGGCTTAATGGGCCACTGTCAGATAAAGATCCCTCTCCCATCTACTCGGGGTTGTGAAACAGAATTAAATCAACCCTGGGAGGCAGCTTTGCAGAAGTGGTGGTTATGTGGAATTTGAGGAACCACTGTTGAAAATGAGCTTAAACCAAGAGCTCCGTCTTTGAGGTGCAGGACCGGCCTACATCCAAATAATGTACTTGCAGTTGCAAATACAGGCACACGCAGAAAGGACGCATGATTCTTACACATTTCTGGACCACAGTCGGAACGCCTATTACCCAACCCTTCTCTAGCCCACAGTCCCAAGATAGATTATTTTGCAACTAATTACTTGCAGATGTGAAATCACTTAGGATGTTATGAAAATAGCAGAATGAGTCCTGGAGTGGACAACATAACAAAATCATTGTTATTCTCGGCTCAAGGCCTCGTATTTGTAGCCCTCAGTTCTGTCACCTCATATTCTACTAGGGAAGAAGTGAAATCTGTACCCTGATCATCAGCACATGTACATTCTCTTTTCCCTTTAAATTATGACACCTCCCAGTACCAGAAATGGAAGGTACAATTTCAGCCCTTCACTTATATTTTTAAGTTGCCAGTTATATATTTATAGAAAGATAATCCCCTGGCTTTAAATAGTTATATACATACAAATATGAACAAACTTTAAAAAATACAAACCCTTGGATTACAAGGGGGCTTCTAGTAGCCACCTATCCTTCCCCTTCAACCAAAGACAGAGGGCATGAGTCTGCTTTTTAGAAATTATTAATTTTGGCCATCCTTGCAACAAGCCTGAAATTAGGTTAATTTACCCATAAGATGAAACTCAGAGGAAATGTTCTGTTTCCACACTGAACTCTACATCTCCAGAATTAGGGCTACATGCTTTCTGATTCTTTTAGCTAGAATATCAGGATAAGGGGGCTAAAATTAGATACACCCGATAACCAAATGAGATGTGATAAGGAACTCTGTGGGTATCCGGTGAGATTCCCACATGCTGACATGCAGCCCATTCTGTGATATCATAAACTTTTCCATCCATTAGTGCAAAGTAGGTAATCTTGAGGTCCAACATACTTGATTCTGCCCAAAAGTCACCTTCCTCAGCACGATGCAGCCTGTTACACTCAGCACAGTATCAAGCACTCTGAGGTCCCCTGTCCATTTCAAACCTCCTATGCTTTCCTTGGCATTGGCTACACATCATAATATCCATTGCCTCCTTGAGGTCATCTTGCAGCTTGGACAAAAACTCATTCACTGACCAGCTCAGTTCATTCTCTGCCATTCGTTTCATCTCATATTCCTTTCACCTTTCAGGATTGCTGACAATGTCCCAAGTTGCGTGCAAAACCTTGAAGGCCTCTTCAGCCCGAGGATGATGATTTCTATCAGGATGAACCATCACTGCCAGCTGCCTATAGGCCTTCTTTAGTTCAAGATCTGATGCTGTGGCTTCAACCCCCAGCACATATGGAAAGGGTTTAGTTCATCTTAGGAACACCAGCCATGGTCAAAAGCCGAACCACTTCCTCTTCCGGCTGGCAGTAGCGTCCACTAGCTACAGGTGCATTACCCTATCAGCCCTCTGCTTGACCCAAGGCAATTCCAGCCAAG
The DNA here is from genome assembly GCF_020740685.1 of Jaculus jaculus. Classification (NCBI taxonomy): domain Eukaryota; kingdom Metazoa; phylum Chordata; class Mammalia; order Rodentia; family Dipodidae; genus Jaculus; species Jaculus jaculus. The sequence continues at coordinate 15,910,831 of NC_059117.1, forward strand.
TCCACTGAACTAATCTTACAAGCTGCTTCCATGGCCTGCTCTCTCTCAGCAGAGTCAATGCTGCAAGGCTGGAGAGTCCAGCCAAGAGAAGAGCCAAGTGACCTTATCCAGCCTAACCAGTCACCCAGTCCCACCACAAACCGCCAGCCCAACTGCAGACAACCCAAAAAGAGGGCACGAGCTAGGAGCAGGAAAGCACCCAGCAGCCTAAGGAAACGGGTGAACAGTCCTGCCCCACAAGAAAACCCCTGACTGAGACACTGGAACACCACATGTCCCCAGCCCCTCAGCCTCCATGCCCAGACTCCCAACCAGACTCGAAAAGGTCCAGACCACTGCCTTTCAGCTGCCCGCATGCATAAATGAGATAGCCACACATTTCCACATGCTCCCCCACCAACACCAGCAGTTCAATCAGCCTGCCTGTCCCAGCTGACACAGCTCCTCTGCCCCCCACAATCCCAGGCCTCTGCACTTATCAGCTTGACTTCGTTTCCGGCCCAGCTGATGTCGACCAGGGGACCTGGGATCTCTTCGTCCACCTTCCCGAGTATCCTCCTTGGTCAGAAGCCGGTGCCTCTGCCTCCGGGGTGGGGGTTTCTTTCCACTGGGCACACGTGAAAAATCACTGGGGAACTGAAGAGGTTTCTCATCATCACACTCTTCTTCCAACTCTTCATCTTCCTCCAAGATTGGAGAGGCACAGTGGTGGCAAAAGTTGCTAGAAGAGCCATCTCCTCCCCCAGAGTAAGGCCCTTCAGGGAGTCCAGGGGTTCCCTGGTAGCTACAAGCAGATGGAATGGAAAAACAAGGGTTCCCATCCTCTCGGTACCCAGCCTCCTTCTCTTGAGAGTTCCTGGTTCCCTCCTGATCCCTCTTCTGAAGACGCCTCACTCTGTTCAGGGTCTTCTTCTCCAGGTGGTCCTGGACCCCTTGGGGAACCATGGCTTGGATCCGACCAGTGGGCTGGGTTTGGGGGCTGTGTGTACTTAGGATGGGCTGGGTCCCCAACCCTCCTCCTCCGGGGTGCTTCTGGGCCGTTACCCTGGGGAAAATCACAGCCATCACGGTAAGATCTGATGCGGGCGGGGAGACCGGGTGAAGGCGATGTACCAAACCCTGCCTGGAACTCCTCCCCTGGAGCAGCCGGGCCTGAGGCCAGGGGGAGCTAGGAGAACTGCTCCCCTCTCCGCCTCCGCTCCTGCTCCGGTTCCTCCTTCGGTCCCCTCCGCGGCCCAGCCCTTCACTTATTTTCTACAGTTTTCCGTTTCAGTCAACTGGATAAGGGACAAACTCTTTAAGCAAAGTAAGGCCAAAGGTATTAAATTCTGTGGTTCTTTCAAAATGGAAAGAAACAGATAATGATGAAGTTCTTGTAAAGCAGTAAGACAGAGGTGGAAACTCAATAAAAGGAACTGATGGGATGGGCTTCGTGTTCTCTCTCTTTCTCCAAATATCTAAATAATGTCAGCAACTGCTACAAGAGAATGGCACCCACTAAAAGCTGGATGTGATAGCGTGTGCCTGTGATCCCAGTGCTGGAGTGGCAGAGGCTGGCAGAGCCCCTCAGGGCTTGCTGACTAGCCATCTGGATGAAACAGTGAACGCCAGTTCAGTGATAGGTCCTGTCTCAAAACATAAGTTGGAAAGAGACTGGGAAGACACTGGACATCAGCCTCTGGCCTCTGCATGCACACTCATACACATGTATACCCTCAAATATGTACACACATACAAAAACACACAAATCTGTTGGAAGAAATACAGACAAGGAGAAAAAGACCTTGATTTTTTATCATGTTCTTGTGAGTGTATTTGCATGGGGATACATGTGTGGGGGAAGATACAGAGGACAACCTTAGGTGGTGTTCCATACAAACAACAAGACAGGATTTCTCCTTGGCCTGCAGCTCGGTGACCAGGCTAGACTGGCAGACCAGTGAGCCCCATGGATCTTCCTATCTCCATCTCCCCAGCACTATGATTACAGTCACATGCTCCCATGCTTGGCATTTTCACATGGGTCCTGGGGATCAAGCTCAGGTCCTCAGGTTTGCAAGGAAGCACTCTACTGACTAAGCTATTTTCCTAGCTCCCTCTATGTTTATATTAAAAAGGGCACATTTATAACAAAATTATTATTTTTAATAAGAAAGTGATTTGAAGGACTAAATATAAAGAGATAATAAAATAGCAAGTAAAAGCTTTGAAAAGAGAAGGAGGTATATATTTTTAATAACACAAAATATGAGTTGAAATGAAACTACTTAATAAGACAAAGGAAGAAGTCCTTGGGAGAAAGGAGAAAAACCTTTTAATGAACCTTTATGAATCTAAATAGCAATATACTAAAAGCAGTTTGAATAATAAGAAGATATTAGCAAAGTAAGTGTCATAGTGAACTAGTTAATCCTAATCTCTCATAAAGCAGCAGAACATATACAGCAAACATAAACACAAAAAAGAATCTACAGAAAATACACTTCATAAATCCTGAAAGTAATAAAGAAAATCAGAGAGCTTATTCTTTGATAACAACTAAAAGAACCAGAAATTCATTCAGATGATTTCCAGCCCAAAACCTACTCACTCATGAAACACTAAATACTTGTCATAAAAAAATAAAATAAAATAAAACTTGGATGGAAATCAAACTGGAACCTCAGACTTCTTTTCAATGTAGTATGCCAAAAGCTACTGAATGCAGATTAATTGGTAAACTCAAATTTTTATCACCTAAACAATACATATTCAAAACTGAGAACTGCTTGAGACAAAAGAACTAATCATGCAGCTAAAAGAACCACAATCCTAGAGAAGATTGAGCAAACGTCATTTTACTGTACTCGCTACTCTCTCATGTTGGGTATCTGGTTTTATTTCCTTGTTTTAAACCCATTGCTGGTGTCTTGTTATTGTCCTAAAACTTTCTTCCAGCAGCTACGGTAATTATTTCTTTTTTTATGTCCATGTTGTAGTCACCTGACCAAAAGCAGTTGATGGGAGGAAAGAGTCTATTTTGTCTTACAGTCTTGAGAGGAAGCTTCATGATGGCAGGGAAAAACATGGCATGAGCAGAGACTGGGCATCACCTCTGCACAGCAGTGGACAACACTCTGGCTGGGGGAGACGGTTCTAACAACCCTAAGTCTGCCCCCTAAATTACACCTCTTCCAGCAAAGACTCACCTCCTAAATTGCCACCAGCTGGGAACTAAACAATCAGAACACACGATTTTATCAAGACACCTGATTCAAACCACCATCCTGCTCACTTGGCAGTATACTCTCATCCACTATGTTGGAATTTTCCGGGTTTTTTTTTTTTCCTATTCTATATAGGGAAAATTAACTAAGCTCAGTACTTGCCAGTACTCAGCAACATATACCAACTTCGGCAGATGGCCACCCTGGGTTCTGGTCACATCTGTAGGCGGGACTGTCAGAACTTCTCCCAGTGGTTACTCAGCAAGTATGGGTCTGCTGAGATGAAGTGGAATCCTCCCTGTTCTTCTGAGAATATGACTTGGAAATGGAACAAAATTAACTCACGTGGCATCTCCAAAATCCATGCCTGTGCTCAAGACAGACAATCATGGCCGACCCACTGAGTTCCCCCTTCAGCTTTACACTGTTCATAAACACAGTTACCCAATTATGTGTCGAGAACTGTCACATTTGATGAAACCTGTTTTCCTACCCAAGTCGATGAAGCACATCTCCAAGCTCCTGCCCTAAGTACACCAGCCCCAGCCCGGGCACTGGTGGGCCGCGCGTCATCCTTGCGCGGGCGCCGTGCTGACCTCCGCGTGTGCCGCCCGGGCGCGCGCTGCGCCGACGTTCTGTACGTCATCCTTGCGCAGGCGCCGTGCTGACCTCCGCGTGTGCCGCCCGGACGCGCGCTGCGCGCACGTTCTGTAACTTGCCTTGTCATCCAGGGCCACGAACGTGTGAGGAGCTGCAGGAGCACACCTGAGGCAAGAGGAAATCGTAAGACACCGGGAGCATTTGGCAGGACATCAAGGAGAGTTCTGGAAATGCTCTTGTGATTCCTACTATGAACTGGCAAGTTTTTCACACTCAGGCAGAGCAATCCTCGTGGACACCGGCTTGGAAGGCATTATTATTTCTGAATGAGGCGCAGAAGCAGAGGCGCAGAGAGACTGTGGCCCAGGAGCTGCTTCCAGGCCCAGGTGCCCACTGCAGAGACCTGGCGCACCCGTGAAGCTGCGGTTGTGTGCCCCACGCACGGGCACTGGGACGCCAGGCTGCCCTCGGTACCCCCCTGGGCCTCCGGAAGGCGACTGCAAAAGCAAGGAGACTAGTTTTCCATTCCCGAATCTCCATGGGGAATGGATCGTCTGTGAGGAAGGTCCCGATAGCTTCTGAGGACCAGAAGCAGGCTGCTAATTCACCTGAAAAGCTTTCTGATCTCCACTGAACCATGAAGGAAATGGCTGTAGCAGTCAGTGAAGCTGCTATCTTCACGAGTTTAAGAATGGATAGCCGAGTAGAGGACGGCGGGTTGGTAAAGTTTCAAGGCCTCGTGAAGCTATTTCAGAAATCTTGGAAAGCCAGGCGTGGTGGCGCACCCCTTTAATCTCAGCACTCAGGAGGCAGAGGTAGGAGGATCACCGTGAGTTCGAGGCCACCCTGAGACTACGTAGTGAATTCCAGGTCAGCCTGAGCTACAGTGAGACCCTACCTCGAAAAACAACAACAATAAAAAAAAAAAAAATCTTGGGTAGGTACCCATAAAACCTATGGAGATAATATACGATAACTGGACTCTGGTTTTTACCTAGTAAGGAGCTTTCTTATTTCCCTCCCAGGTTTAAATGTTAGAAACAATGCAAAGGTCAGCTTCATCAGCTTCCGGACACAAAACAATGGCTCGTGAAAGACCAGCCTTCACAGTCTGTCAGCTGAGTAATGCAGTTTTTCCTGAGAAAACACATCAAAACCATACCCCTGAAAAATACATCTGGCAGTTTTCTAGGAAAGGAAGGTAAGGTGAAAAGTTGTTTCGTAAAAATCTCTTCAAATCCTGTTTGAAACTAAACAAAAGCAAATTATATAGGATCAGGCTTTAGTTTAAAAAAAAATAGAAACTACATTTGTCCTTTGCCTTATGAGAAACAGAAATTCAATCAAACAGAAGTCATGGGTGAAGAGAGAAGAATTTCTTGTAAGGACAATGCTTTAATGAGTGGCATGTAAGTGGCTCTTTCAGGGATTAAGTATGAGAGCAAGTGGCTTCCCTGGTACACAACGTCTTCCTTCACAGAGCTTGTTTGGTTTGGCTAATCCTAGTTCGGGCCATCTGATTGGGTCGCACATGTTCTCCAAGAGGATAAGCTCAAAGCATTCATCCAGTGAAGGGGTTTCCTGATCCCTTGTCAAAGACGAAAGAAGTGGTTCATTGAGGGTAAAATGAAAGCACTGCCAAAGAGGTCAGCTCACACGGGTCAGCTCAGAGTGCTTTCTGAGCATCTGCATTCCCATTCCATTTATTTATTGTATTTTTTATTCTTTTGGTTTTTTTCAAGATAGGGTGTCACTCTAGCCCAGGCTGACCTGGACTTCACTATGTAGTCTCAGGGCAGCCTCAGGGCAATCCTCCTACCTCCTGAGTGCTGGGATTAAAGGTGTGCACCACCACACCCAGCTTATTTATTTTTAATAAAGAATGACTTAGTATGGATGTGTCATCTCTTCATAAGCTATGTCAATTAAAACCAGTACACATTAATAATTAACTTCCCTTAAAGTTGTGGGCCCACAGGAGAGAGGGGAAAGGAAGCATGGCCAGTAGCTTGGGGTTGAGGTTGGGCCCTACTCACCCTGAAGGCAAACTCTGAAGTTTCGTACTTCCCTGTGCGATGGGAACGGCACAAGCTCTTATAAACCGAGAGCGGACACAGAAGAATGGGGGAGCAGAGCAGAAGACGGACAAGCCTGAGTGAGAGAGTCCCTTGGCAGAGGCCATGGAGGAAGAGGATGGAGAACTGATGCTGTGTGGTGCCTCTGGGGGTCTGTGGGTGAAGGGCTGCTTGTCTTGTTTGTGGTTCATTTCACAAACCAGAACTGACGTCCCAAACACCTCTCCATTCACTGTGTGCAGAAAATAAGCCCAGGACAGTGTCCACCCTCTTCTCCATGGACTGGCATAACCTTCACTATGACCATTTCCCTGAGATGTTGCAGCTGCTTCTTGGGGTCAGCCACTGAGGACACGGGTTCAGAGTGCCCAACTAAGGAGCGCTTGCTGAGTGCGGAGGGACGCTGGCAGGGGGAGCCAGCCCTGACAAGACATTAGAGGAAATGCAAAAGAAAGCCTGCTTACTGATTGAGCACCTACCCTTCTCCTATGTCACATTTCATTAGAGGCCTGGCACACCAGTCTGGCCAGCAATTTCATCTCTGCCGTTCCCAGCCTCCTTTGTAGACAAACCTCTTCTTTCCCCCCAACAAGAAACACAATACCTTTCTATGATGAGAGGGAATTTGTTCCATTCTATGCACCAATTAGTGGCTGTGATTCTCCATCCTAATTCCCCCAGTTGTTCACTGGAATGTCCCTAAGAGCCAATAGCTTCCTCTCCCAGCTTCCCTCCAGTACTTCTGATCAGCAGAGCACCAGGCTGGGGAAGCTGATGAGAATCCCGGCCTGTGTGGAGTCATGGTTGAGTTCTTCCATACAAGCCACATGCCTCATAGCCTCCCAGTGTTTCCTGCCATCAGAAATTACACCAAGCTGGGGTTTGGTTTGAATTACCAAGGGGGAAGCTTTAGGAGGGGAGGGACCTTCGGCACAGGTACTAGAAAAGTTAGGGCCACCCGCTGGGAAGCCTCTGAAAATGAGACTTGATGAGGCCCACTGGTCCCCATGCATGCGCAGCAAACCAAGCCCTCCAATCACACATGGCCTCCCTTCCCAGTGTATCTGTCCCTCTGCTTAGATGCCAGGGCCTGAAGACTCAAGGGCCAGGATGAAGGGAGAGGAAGAGCACGCAGATATGGAGTCCTCCTGGGACAAATGCCACAGTCTTGGAAAGTGTGGCCCAGCTGCTTCCCTCCCCTATTTCCCTATAGACTAGCCACATAGCTTTCTCCCCTGTCTTCCTAGCCTTGTCCCATCACATTCTCGCTCCTCTTCCTCTGTCTCTGGCACTGTCATGCAAAGAAGCATTACAGCAAGATAAAGGCGTGCATCTCGCAAGAGGCTGCCCCATCCACATGCTGCATCTGCACATTGCTGCTCAGGGCGGCTGATCAAGGCTTGGGTAAAGTCCACTTCCTCCCCTTGGGGGTCCCTCTGGGAGGGCAGGGACAGGGTCTCCTTCGGGCTTATTCTCAGGATCCCATTACTGAGTACAGTACCTAGCACTTAGTACAGGACCGTATATCAGGTGACAGTCACATGACTCAAAAGGATGGCTTCAGAAGAGACTGCAGCTCTGGAAGCTGCAGAGGCCACTTTGGCTGGAAGAAGGGTATGTCACCTGAGGACAGGTGCCTGGAGAAGGCAAAAGAAGAGATCCACAAAGCATGTGAATTTGCAACTGATTATGAAATCTGTGGGACCTACTAGAGTCTCGGGAAGGGTTCTGGGTACTTGACAAGCCTAGCTCACCTTAGATTTGAAAACCTGCTTCAGTGCTTAGTGCCTTCGAGAAATGGCAGAGAGAGGTGGTCCCTGGCTGACACAGGTGGAAGCCACCGTGGTCTAGTGATCCAAATGAGTTTGCTCAACAGGCCATAAATGTGATTTGCTACAAACAATAGGTTGCCTTTTTACTCTAAAATTTCTGCCCCAAATAATAAATTATGCTCTGATTGCTTTAAAAAATAACATTTGAACTTGTGTACTTTATAGTTTACTTACCCAAGTTACCTATGTCCTCAGCCCGTTGATCTTTTGTTCTGTTTCAATTTGAATTAAATATACCATATACGTACAAATTAGATGGGTTTACTTAGTTCTACCACTTAAAAGTTTTCCCTAGATCTGTTTTGCTTTGCTTATGTCAGCTGTACCATTTCTGTGCATTTTAATCATTATTTGGCAAGAATATTTGAATGTAATTAAAAGCAGCTAATCACATCAAAAACTCAAATGGAAAGTTTTATCAACCTGTGGCACATTGCAAAAAAAAATGTAAATAGTAACAATGTGAGAACTGCACTGTATTTCACAAATGAAAATCCAAAGTGCATAAATATACTTGAAATATAAACTGTGGAAGAGAGAAGGCCCAAGTCTTAAATTAGCCTTTTAAAGTCATCTAAATATTTACATAGCAATAAAATACAGAAGAGTTTTAGACAAACTCTGAGGTAACCACAGTAGCAAGTATAATTGTTGAAGTTTAATTTGTTGATAATGTAAGAAAGATTGTATTTATTTAAGGGTAATTCAGTTAAATACATAGTTTCACCAAAATGTAAATTTGACATTAAATAAGGATATGTTATTGGAATGGCTTAGTATGTGGAGTGTAAGTATCTTGCTTCTGAAAAACCTTAATGACCAAGTTTTGAAACATGTGAAGGGGTGCTGGGGAGATGGCTCAGTGAGTTGAGAGCACTTGCCACAGAAGCTTGAGTACCTGAGTTAGCATTCCCAGCACCCATGTAAAAACTGACAGGCATGAGGGTTTGTGCTTGTAATTCGAATGCTGGAGAAGCAGAGGCAGGAGGATTCCCAGGGCTTGCTGGCTTGCTAGTTTAGTTTGAATAGAACAGGTGAGCTCTAGGTTCAGCAAGAGAGAGTCTCTCGAATAATAAGATGGAGAGTGAAGTGTAACTGAGGAAGAAATCTGATGTTGACCTTGACCTCCACATGAACATGCAGGCACATGTATGCACATCTGCACACACATGTGCCCATATACTTACAAACACACCAGAGAGGGAGAAATAGAGAGACAGCAAACAGATGTGAGAGGAGGAACAAAGCCCTTCAGGACTATATGACCCCCTGCTGTGTGTCCAGCACCATACCAAAAGCTTTCTAGTTTTCATCTCAGCTTAGCCTGGTCATCAGGGTGGGGGGGGGAGTCTTGGGGTTCATCTCGCATATGTTAAACACAGAGGTTCCTAAAGTACCAGGCACAGCCCAAGGTGACACAACCAGCAAGCGGCAGTGTCAACATTGCCACCTAAGACTCTCCCTAAGGTCCTGTGTCCAGTTCATGCTGATCACCCGGAACTGCAGAAAGAAAAGTAACAACAAAGGAAATGATAATTTTTAAATTTTCTCCTAAATGACAGGTAACACATGACTATGTTAGCACAATATAAAAGGGCCCATAGAAGGACTGGAGAGTTTACCAGTTGCTTTCTCGTTGCTCTAAACACCCGACCAGAAGCAGCTTATGAAAAGAGAAGGTTTTATGTCAGCCCACAGCTCTCAAGGGAAAGTTTCATTAGGACTGGGAAGACATGGAAGAGTGGAGAGCCACAGCACAGGAAGGAGAGGATGCGAGTTGAGGGGATGGAGAGAAAGAGGGAGAAAGAGAGAAAAAGGGAAAGAGAGAGACACACAGGAACAGAGTGAGAAACAGAGAAAGAGAAGCAGTATGGAGAGTGGGGCCACAGCATGTGAAGAGCCCATTTCCAATGACCCATGGCTTCCTGCAAGGCTCCACCTCCAAACGGTTCCATCACCTTCCTGGACAGCTAAACTAGCGGGGGACCAAGTGTCCAAACCCATGAGCCTATGGGGGACGCTTCACATTCAAATCACCACACAGAGTAATTACGTTAACGGCACTCTGTGGCTTTGGAAACTGAATGCCTGATACACACGACATCCACATTCTTGCTCTGTGTTTGTCACTGGGCAGATTTTAGTACATTTAGACCTGAAGGCAGTGTTGCTTGTGCTCTTTGTGTGCAGGCCCTGTTTCAGTGGGTGACAAAAATGAGCACTGAACATGACTCTGCATCAGGTGAGGAACTTAGTCCAACCACAGTTATCTTCCTGTCCTCTAGGCCCCCGTCACATGCGGCTTAGGCCCTGCAGGGCCCTCCTCAGGTTTATACCCTCTGGTTACACCCTGAGAAGAGCTGGTCCTGGTGTTATGTACTCTTCTGAAGGTAAGAAAGAACAGTATTTTAATTTCATTTTTAATTGTTGCTGATATACACATATATAACAGAATCTTGACATAGATTGTATATAACTCTGTTAAGTGTACTAGTCTCAAAATTGTTTTGTTGTAGTTTTTTTTTGGCTTTCTTGAGATGGGGTATCACTTGGTAGTCTGGAACTCTCTATGCAGCCCAGACAGGCCTTGAACACAGGATCCTTCTGGCCTCTGCCATGCTAAGATTGTAGGCATGCACCACCACACCTGGTTGGTGGGAGGTTTTAAACAATATTAGATTTTTTTTAATCAAATGCTATTCTCCCATCTCATGATCAGATCATTATTTTTAACGTAATTCCTATTAATAAGTTGAATTATCTTGAGTGATTTTATGAGCCTAATACACTTCTACCACACTATTGGACTGATTTGATGATGGTAAACCAACTTTGCTTTTATCATAAGGCAAGCCCAACAGACTGCTGTTTTTCAGTGTGTGCGCGAGCGAGTGAGCGAGAGAGAGAGCAAGAGAGAGCGAGACAGAGAGAGAATGAATTGGCACACCAGGGCCTCCAGCAACTGCAACTGAACTCCAGATGCATGCACTCTCCTGTGGGCATTTGTGACCTTGCGTGCTTGCATCCCTGTGCATCTGGCTTAAGTGGGACCTGGAGAGTCGAACATGAGTCCTTAGGCTTCACAGGCAAGTGCCTTAAATGCTAAGCCATCTCTCAAGCCCTAAGGCTCTTTTAATTGTATGATTTTAATTCTTTCTGTCTTTTATACTGCTATAATTTTATATTTCTACATTTGAAATTAATTTCAAAATATATTCTTCTAAAAACAACCAATTTTTGTTTAGTTATAAAAATGAGGGAAAGTTTATATATTTATTCATATTTATCATTTCCAGTATTTTTCATTCTTTTGTACAGATCTGAGGTTCCCTATGAAATCATTTCCTTTCAACCTGAAGAACTTCTAAAATATTTATTTTAATGTAGTTCTGTTAGTGATGAAAGACTTCTGTTGGCCTTAAATTTTCTGAACTTTGTTTCTAAGGGATATGGAATTCCTGGATGACAATTTTATATGGTTAGCACAATCAAGCAGTTGTTCAATTGTCTTCTGGCTTGTATTGTTTCTAATGAGTAGTTGGATATTCTCTTATGTTTGTTTCTTTATATAAAATATACCTTTTTTTCACTTTCTTTTTTTTTAACTTTTTAAAGATTTTCTTTATATCAGTGATTTTCATAAAATTGCTTATGACATGCCTTGGTACAATCTTATGCTTCTCTTGGCAGTTGCTGAACTTCTTGGATTTGTAAGTTTTATGGTTTTCATCGAATTTGGAAAAAATATTACCCAGTATTTTTGTAATATTTTTATATCACCTCCTTTTGCTTGCTACTTCTCCCTAACTCCTCCTAGAACTCTAAGCATGTGAATTCTCAATCATATTTTCACTTGGGTATAGGGTCTATTTTCATACCCTCTATGGTACTGATTCATGCTGTCACTAGTTTTAAGTATCTCCTCCCTCCTGTTTCTCCATTACAAGCCCCAGCCTCACCCTTCTACCCCCTGTATTCTGTCTCTCCACTTGCCTATCTACTTATCCCCTCCTCTGATCCCTTACTGCCTCTCCTCTCTCCAAGACTCATTCTAGTTTCCTCACCAGTCATAAATCAGATTATTCCATGTTAGGATCTACATATGAGAAAGAATATGCAGCATTTGTCTTTCTGAACCTAGGTAATCTTTTTTTTAATTTTTTAAATGTTCATTTATTACTTTTTTATTAAGAACATACTTAGTATGGAATACATCAGGTGTCATTACCATCTTTACCTCTTCCCTGACCCCAATCTGCTAGGGACACTCCTCAGTAGGGTTGCTGGTACTCCCCATGGGGTCGTGGGTTATATGTTGTGAAAGCAGCAGTTATTGTTGGGGGGCAATGACTCTGGGTATGACATCCCAAACGGTGGCTCTTACAGTCTTTTGGCTCCCTCTTCTACAAAATTCCCTGAGCCATGGTGGGTGTGTCTTAAGTCTACTTCAGTAATGAGCTCTCGGGAGCTTATGGATTTCTGCTTTGGTATGTGTTAAGTGTCCTCAGCATCACCCTGGCACTAATTGTCAGGCTCACCATGGAAGCAGGACTCTTGCTGGTCTCCCCAGTTCCTTTGTGGTTTCACCTAGGCCTTGACTGATATGTGAGAGGTAGTTGATCTCCTTGGGTCTGAACCTGAGCACTCTTACTTAGTATATTTTTTCCAGGTCTATCCAATTCCTGCAATTACATAATTTCATCTTCCATTTTCTTTACCATTGAGTGTGTACGTGTATATGTACCAATATATATATATATATATATATATATATATGTATTTTTTTCATTATTCAATCATCAAACAGTGGGTATCTAGGTCAATTCCACTTATTAGCTATTGTGAAATGAATAGCTATAAACATGGTTGAACAAATATCTCCCAGAACACGGGATGTTGAGGCGGTAGGATGGAGAGTTCCAGACCAGCCTACAGCTACACAGCAGGTTCCGCGCCAGCCTCAGGTACGAAGTAAGACCCTGCATTGATTCCCCTTTCATTGCTGGGACAAAATGCCTGACAAAAATAAGTTTAAGGGAGGAAGGGTTTATTTCAGATTATAGGCTACAGTCCATCATGGTGGAGAAGGAATGGAGGCAGAAGTTTGAAGCAGCTGGTCACATTCAGCACAGCCATAAATGCTGTTGCTCAGACAGCTCTCTCCTTTTTATAAAGTCCAGGTCTCCAGCCTATGAAACGGTGCCACCTACAGTTAAGGTGGGTCTTCCCAACTGAATTAACCATGCCTGGCTAAGTGGAGTTCTTTTTTTTTTTTTTTTTAATCTCCCATCATGCATATATAGTCTATGGTGTGTGTGTGTGTGTGTATTGGATTGTAGGTTTGTTATGTACTTTTCTCCACATAGTCTATTACTGCACATATCTTTACTACCATTCCTATAGACAACTATTTTCCTTTTTCCAACCTCTTTCCACATTTTATCCTCTTTCTCCTTATATAAAACTTCAACAACCTTCCATAGCCTCAACAACCTCTTGAATCTGTGGCACCTAACAGTATCCCAACTATCCTTTCCCAGCTAATTGTGCCACCTTAATCATTAGTCCTTATCCTAACTCACCCTATGTTCCTCACACTTCTAAGTACCCCAAATCCCAACATACTTCATACCAGCCTTGCTTGTTTACCCACTAATAATTACCGAAGTCAAAAGAACCAGTGTTGTTAATTGTCTGCTACGATACTTGCCTAAGAGGCACAGCCACCAGCTTGGGTCCCTCCTGCTACTAATGTTCTACTCTGGGAGCCTTATAAAGGACACACTGGACACCATGAGTTCCTACCCTGAAGGTATAACTTCAGACCTACATGTCTAAGAATACAGATGATAAAACCAACAGAAAATCTAAGAAATGAAATCACTTGAGATATGAAAATTTCAATGCAGTAATATATGAAACACAAAAAATAAAGGTAACATAACTCCTCCAAAAATTATGAATCCCACGTTAATGATCTAATTCAGTGAGACTGAATTCAATAAATTTCCAAGCAGAAAATTCAAAAGAAGACTATAAGTATGTTCAAAGAAATCTAAGAAGAAAACAAAGTTTTAAAGGAATTCCAAGAGAATACACGAAAGCAGAAAAATGAAACAAGGAAGTTAATAGTAACAAAATATGAACTGTTTTATAATGTAGCTTTTTAAAAGATACCGCTTACTCAGGTTAATGAAAAGAGGTTTGTCTTGAAAATGTTTTAGCATTTTCATAGATAGTGGAAAAATTATCCTTTTCCACTGTTACCTTAATAGCACAAATAATATGAACATTCTATGGCAGTTTACCATTACCCACCTAAAGCCAGATGTACAAGGTGGTACATGCATCTGGAGTTTATTGGCAGTGGAAAGAGGCCCAGGCATGCTCATCTATTTTTTTCTCCTCTTAAATGAATGAACAAATATTAAAAATGATATAGAGAAAAAAACATGCAAAACTATTGATTATAAATCAATCCCAAGTTATTTTTTGATAATTAGATGCTTTATTAAACTTGATACATTTACTACATAAGAACTCTGTGGAAAAAATGGACTATCAAAATAGCTTGGATCTGGATCCTGCATTACGAAGTCTGTGCCCCGCTATGTTATCTTGCTGTCCCTGTGACTGAACTCCAAGAAAGAAGAGACAGATTTTGACTTTCAGCTGACTTATTCATGACATTCCAAGTCTTCCTTGCAAAATAAAAAGGCTGACCACCATCTTCACACAGTCACCTCCAAGAGAGCTTCATGCAGCGCCAGGGCCAGCCCATGCCTGTGTTAACATGACGTCACCCAGGGTCAGGAAGGGCATCTTCCTCTAAACTAGTTCTGCGTCCTTGGACTATTCCAAAACTCCTTGCAAGGCTGGAACATCTAGGAAAAAAAAAAAGAAAGGAAGGAAGGAAAAGGTGTGAATGATGGCAGGGATAGAAGAATGATCAAGCCTCTACACCTAAATGAAGGAAGCTGGAAAACAATGTTGCGAAATGCTCTCCACCTCCAGTGTGGCCAAAAGTAACCGGAGCATTGCTGTTCCAAGCATATCACTGGCAAAGCTCTCCTGTTTTCTTACCACACGTGGGGGTCTCTGTGATAAGGTGCTTGTGATTGGTAAACAGGTCTGCTGAGTCTTCTAGAGATCTTTCCTCTAAGTCTGATTCTGGGATTGGAGTGGAACCACCTAAATGAAAACACAGACAATATTCTAAAAACCACCTGAAACAATCGATGAGACCTGCCTATTCATACGGTGACTGCAGCACAGAAGTGTACCGTACATGACGGTGTGAAATGACATGATAGCAGCCTTCAGGAATGGGCCAAAATCAAGTACCTTAAATGTCTTTGGTGAAAGTCCTCAAAATGCTTTATGGTCCCAAAGACATGTCCCAGTGACTAGGTCTTGACAGCAGTAATGACAGCATCATCTTTAAATGACCCTTTTTGGGATTGGGAAGGGCAAAACCTATAGCAAATATGACATCCATAAGATAACGAGCTGTGCAGAATTTTTCTTCAACATGGAATATTGGAAACTATGCAGTAAATAAGAACATGGGTTGGTAGAGAAAGAACTTCCACACTTGTGCAGTGGAAGACTGCTGGTGTTCCGAGATGATGCAGAGAGGCAAGTCTCCACTTACGAATTACTGTTTAGTTTCAATTCTGGCTGACTTGATATGGGGCAAGACTCCCCAGCTGGATGGAATCATTCTAATGTAAACAGCGAGTGCCACAGACAGGAACCAATAGGCAGGGACAAGTAGGCACCAGGGGCTCAACTTGAAATTGGGAACTTGACCCCAGGAAGGCAGGGGATGAATAGTCCTGTGCATCTACTGTGTGCTGAACTCTCTAGTGTGCATATGAAATACCACAACTCACTCAGTCCTTAGTAACCCTTCCAGAAAGGGTTTCTCACCCTCATTTTATGATTGTGAGTTATTAATAGCATTTTTGTCTTTTGTTATTTCTCCTCCATCATCGAATGATTTATTTTCAGGCTATTCAGGAATACTGAAAGAAGAGTACTATGCCAAGGTTAAATGTAGGGGTGTACAAAGATGATTTTCACATAAACTGACAGAGCCTGGGGCTAAGACCTATACAGCTCCACAACAAACAGACTGGCACCTGTTAATCTTACTGTGTGGCAACCCAGGTAGCTGGATGCGCCATCCCACTCAGGTTCTACCTTCTATCTAGCCCTCCTCCTCTTCGATCTGCCTACATCTTCTACTTGATTCTAGCCCATGTGGATCCTGGTGACCCAACCAGCCTTCCTTACTCCCTACTTTGTACTTGGCCCGAGGCTGGGGTTTGGAAAGATAGTAAATGTTGTTTAGGCCGTCTGGTCTTGTGTACCATTGTTGCTTGAAAGAACCATGGTCCACGTGTGAATGTGAACAGTCACTGGGTGTGTTCCAATCAAACTTTATTTCCCAAAGGAGGTGGGGGTCCAGATTTGGCCCATGGGCAACAGTCTGCCATTCCTGACCTAACAACACTAATGGAAAGCTGTCCTGCATGTCCTAGTTCTAAGGGTCCCTAGAGGCATTTATTAACACTTTCAGATGTCTTATAGTATTATCACCAGAATATCTTATAGTGCTACTATTACTATATTAAAATCATTATTGTTTGCTCTACTGCAACAAATTTACTTTCTGTTTGGGCAATAATAAACATTCTTCCCTCTTAACAGATTTCACTTTTTAGCACAGTTTTAGTTGCACAGAAAATTTGCATATATCCTTTGCAATTTCCTCATTATTGCACAGAGAATTCTCATATATCCTTTGTAATTTCCTCATTATTAATATCTTTCATTGGTATGATACGTTTGTTGCATTAATGAGCAAATGCTAATGGGTTATTATTGGCTAAAATCCACAGTTTATTCGATTTCCTTCATTTCTGTCTAATATCCCCTTTCTGTTTCAGTATGCCTTCCAGAATCTTATGTGACTTTGGCTGTCACATCTTCTTGGCTCTTAGTTGTGACAGTTTCTCTGATGGCCTTGACAGTTTTGAGAAGTATATTTTGGGTATGTTGCAATAACACTGGAAATATTAAGAGGAGATGTCTTCCCATAAATTCTCAGTATTTACAATGATCTCCAGGCATCTTGCTCATCTTCTATCACAAGTGACATGCAGGAGACAGTAAACAGTGACATCACAGAGAGGGCTGAGGGCAAACTGTGAGGCTCCAGGAGGCTATGTGATGAATTTCCAGGTACTGTAGCAATGGACCTGGTAGGATCCGGGTTCCACTTGGGGCAGATAATCAGTCATTTCACCTGGAAAGGAGGTCAGGAGAGACCAGCTGAAAGCACCGTGTGAGGCCATGGGCACCGAGCACCCTCGTGCTCAGCACAGAGAATGTTTTCCACCCTCTATTTCTTTAAATTAATTTTCTCAGCATATGTGTACCTTGTGTACCATTTTTGTGGAGTCAATGGAGTGGAGTTTTTTTTAGGTCAAACACCTTCATTTAGTAGATATCAAAGCAGAGGCTCAAAGAGGGTAGCTAATGCTATGAAGCATTCAAACAAACTTGCTTTGTTTTGTTTTTTTTCCTAGAAGACTTTCATGGCATTTGGCTATCCTCAGTAATGCTTCTTTTCAACAGCACAGGAAATCCGAGATGGACAAGCTCATCCTGGGTTACACTTGAAGACTGCCGGCTCTCCAGTGGCTGATGGTTGGTAGAGAACACTGCCTGGACATACTACACACAGAGACAGCCCACAGCCTGGATGGAAGATCAGGAAGGTGCAGGACTTTATCATGCCGTTCACAACTATGCTCGATCTTAATGGTTTCCATTGTTTCTTTGTGGAATTTTCCATTGAATATTTTTGTTCTGTGGTTGACCTTGCGTAGTTGAAGCAACATAAAGGGAGATCTTGGGTGAAGGGGGCACTGCTGTACTCAAGTACATGTCCACGGACACGTGCATGGAAGGAGAGGAGGGGGGGGGGGTGAAGGGAAAGTGGGAGAGGGAAGGGGAAAGGAAGCAGAGAGAGGAAGAGAGCCATTTCCCCAAATGCGTAAACAGGGAGTTTCTAAGGGAAGTTCTTCAGATGAAGAGTGTGACTGACTTTGCAAAGCTCCTACTCCCCCCACACTTAAACTATAAAGGGAGTTTATAGTGAACTTTATTTAAAGTGAAGGAAGTTTTGAATGATACCCCAGAAAAATGCTTTTGCATCAAGAAAAATGTGATTAAAAGAGAAATGTTACTAGTATAAGTTCTTGAGGCTTTTGCTGTTTTTAAGATCTTCAGCAGCAATTTGGGCAATGAAAACTAAAGACTGTCTGGAAATCAGAGTGGGGACTGTGCTCCTTTGTGGTTCTCTGAATGTATCTCCTTGTTTGATTCCTTTAAACACATCCAGAATAGAAATAGAGGTTTCTCCTCACGCTAGCCACCTCCACTAAAGGATCAACTATGGCAGCATTGTGGCACTTCGGTTCAAGGAAAACTTGACACTAATAATGGCCCCGACGCCCGTGCTGGCAGTTTGGATCTGACAAAGAGAAGCTGTAAAGTAGCTCTTATAAGGAAAAAGGGAAAAGCTAATTTCAACTTAATCGTGGAAGAAAACAGCATTCTGAGAATGTCAGAAGCAGGAAATTGCAGAGAAAAGAAGCTGGTACTGGTTTGTTGCTGCTCCTCAGAACTCACACACTTTCTCACAACCTCAGCAACCACCAGGCACACACACGTTTTCTTCATAATTCTCCACTTTGTTCATTTCCTAGTTGTCTCAAATATATTTTTTCTAATCCAAGGAGAATGTAAGCTGTAGAAAACCAAGCTTCTACTGTATGTTTATATAGCAATTTTGGCTAAGAATTTATATTTTTTTAGCAAAATGGGAGAACAGGAGGAAGAGGAGTGGGTAGGAAAGACAGAGAGGGAGACAGGATGAATAGGAAAAGTTTGAATCACCAATATATTTTATTTTTCTGCATGTACTCTTTTGTGTAAAATATTTAAGGCGACTTACTGGAGATATAGAAACTATACACACACACACACACATACACACAGTAAATAAAATACAGTAGTGGCTAGAAGAACACACCAGAAGAGGAGGAGTAGCTAGGAGGAATTGTGGATGAACAAATGGCCTTACACTAGGGCTATGATAGAGACAAAGTGCAAAAGGCTCTGGGAAGAACGTGCAGTGGCAGGTCCTCTGATGAGCCCTCTATAACCCTTCTTCTTCCAACCTGGGCTGCAGATCAAAGGGACCCATCTCTTCTTGCCTTGGACTTAATGTTTCCTTAATAGCATGGCAAAATTGGTAAAGTTCTGCTTGTTGGAATGTGCTCGACTAATGGCATGTGTATGTTCACATGGATATACGTGTGTGCGTGTGTGTGTGTGCGCGCGCACGCATGTGTGTGTGTGTGTGTGTGTTGTATTCATGGGAGGCACAGTGTGGAGAGTCAACACTGGATGAATCTGGGTTTTCAAAGGTAATCACTGAGCAGACATTTTCCAGAAAAATGCACATTCAGAACATTAAAAAATGTTATAGGGGGCTGGAGAGATGGTTCAATGATTAAGGCACTTGCCTGCCAAGCCTAATGACCCAGTTGGATTCCCCAGCACCCACAGAAAACCAGATGCAAAAAGTGTTGTGTGCATCTGGTGTTTGTTTGTAATGGCTGGAGGCCCTGGTGTACTTATTCTCTCTCTGTCTTTCATTCTCTCTCTCCCTCCCTGCTTGAAAATAAATAAATAAACATTTTTAAAATGTTACAGGCACGCACAGGCCTTAGAAATCACACCCTTGGGAAAGTAGCATTTTCCTTCATGTTCCACCACTGCATGGTTAGTCACACTATTATCATATGACACTGTGGCTGCTCCTTTTTCATTTTAATTTATTGTTATTAAAAAGATTTTATTTATTTTTGAGCAGAGAGAAAAAAAATAGAGGGACGAGAGATAAACAGAAAGAATAGGTGTCCCAGGGCTTTCAGCTGTTGCAAATGAATTCCAGATTCATGAACCACTTTGTGCAGCTGGCTTTATGGGGCTACTGGAGAATCGAACCTGGGTTGTTAGTCTTTGTAAGCAAGCATCTTAACCACTAGCAATCTCTCCAACCCTATTTTTAATTTTTTTTTTTTTTTTTTTTTTGGTTTTTCGAGGTAGGGTCTCACTCTAGCCCAGGCTGACCTGAAATTCCCTATGGAGTTTCAGGGTGGCCTCGAACTCATGGCGATCCTCCTACCTCTGCCTCCCGAGTGCTGGGATTAAAGGCGTGCGCCACCACGCCCGGCTTCCTATTTTTAATTTTTGAGACAGGGTCTCAACTATGTTGCCCAAGCTTGCCTTAAACTCCTGCTTCAGCCTCCCAAGTTCTAGGATTGCAGATATATGCCACCATGCCTGGCTCAACACTGTGTACACTTGAGATACACTGGAGTATATAGGCTCATCTGTCCATTTTCAATCTACCCTTCAAGCTGAGTAATAAATAAACATACTACCCTTAACATGGCATCATGTTACAGTAGTTTCAAACTTCAGCAAGGCAAAATCAAGTGCCTTTCTTAAATGCCATAAGGTTTCAAATATGATACCCTATATTACTGACTACATTCTTTGCAGATCAATCCCGCAACTTTTCTTTTTCCTTGCATTTACAGAAATCAGGCTGATCGAATTGGTGGTAGCTTAGCCGACAGCAACAACAAAAAATCATGGTTAGCCACAGAAAGGCATGGGAAGGTCACTGTTGAATATGCCCTGTGAAATGTTTTCAGCTCCATTTTGCTGCCTAATGACCAGCTTTGATCCCACCACACACAGTGAGAACTTAAAACATACTCAAGACCATGCATGTGCCCTATGTTTGAAAATATTTCCATTTCACACCTCACAGCACAGAGCAAGTGTATGAATAAAAGGGAGCCTAATACATTTTAAGAGGTCTAGCATGTGTCTCAACAAGTTTTTAAATCTCCATAAAGGCTTAATACTGAGTCCCTCAGGGTGTAAGGGCTCCAGTCAGAGTCTGGATGTTAGGGGCAGCGTTCTGGCATGAAGACATTTCCACAGCTTTGATAACGATAGGTGTCCACTGGTTAGAATTTAGGTCTACTTGATAAGGATTAAAAAATTGCAGAAACACAGCCATTTTCATCCATTGATAATTATGTAAACAGAATGTACTAAGCAAGGGGAAAAATAAGGAGTCTTATTTACAAAAAGGCAAGCACAGTCAATAAATCCTCCAGATTGGAAGGAATCCAGGTGAAGAATGTCTCCAGATGTCAGTCTGTAAACGAGCTTCATATAGTGAATTCCCCAATTCATTATTGGCAACGGCAATCTCTACCTTGTGCTGGCATATTATGCTCGCCTACTGTATGTAGCTATATGGGTATTTGGCCCTATAGATTGATAATCAGTTTGGATACAATGGAATTAGGGAAAAGAAGCTGGGGTCAGCATAACTCTGGTACAGCAAAAAGGTGCCATCAAATCATTGTTTAGGAACTTGGAGCTCTGTTCAGGGAAGGAAATGAGAACTCTCTCATTTATTTGCATTACATCTGTTTTTCTAATACATTGAGTTCTCAACCTAGAAAGACACACACCCAGTAAGAACATAAACATAGAAACTTAAAAAAAAAAAGAAACTCACTATTTTGTTAATATCTCAATTACAATGTTGCCACACATGTTAATGGGGACATTAGATCTACCAAACATGAATACAAAAGTATTACCCAGCTAGTGTGAAAAGATGAAGAAAGAATTAATATTTATTTTTCCTTGCCAGCTGGTCAATGTGCAGATCTATTGTTTTTCAACTAGATCTTGTCTATACTATTAAGTGCAGTGTTTTCTCATCCAAAAAGAAAGCAGTGGGGGGCTTTCAATTTCCATTTTGTTTTGAAATCCCAAGGATATTCAATGTACAACTGGAAAGAGACATAATTTGAAGACATTTCCATCTAAAATCCTTTCCTGCCTCCCTGTTCGGAGACCAAGGTTCTTTCAAAGCACACATGTAGAAATAAAACATTATAGCCACAGTTGAGAAAGAAAGGAAGCCAATTGTTCTGCAATATTAATTTCTTAAAACTGAAACAAAATATTGAAAACATAACTCTGTTGTGCCTGGACCTCGCACAACGAGAGCTAGCGCTCGTCCCAGCTTCTCTGCAGCAAGGGCTTGTTAACTCCCCAGTGATCCCGGCAACCTCTCTTCACTTCAGCTTCTCTCCACGACCCAATTACAAGCTATAATCTTGACCAAATTGCGTTGTTTTTCATAACAGCAGAGGTGACTATTATGAAATCAAGAGTTCAGCTGAACCGCTGGCTCACAAACAGGCTAAAGGAAAAAGAAAGAGCTCTGGAGCATACGGGTGGCATCATTGTCTTTCACATATAACAAGGAAGCAGAACAAACACCTGGGCCTCATTCCAAAGCAACTGTGACCTAGTAATATGACAGCCTGGGAAACAATGGCATGCTTTGCATAAAGAGGCATATCCACAAGATGGCAGGGTGGAGCATAGTCATACAAGGAGGCTGGGCTGGGCTGCGAGTCTGGACCAGTAAATGCATGCTTGCATGAATGGATAAATGAATGAATGGTTTGTTCTTGTTTTGTGCTTTGTTGTTTTTTTCAAGGTAGGGTTTCATTTTAGCCCAGGCTGACCTGGAATTTACTCTGTAGACCCAGGTTGGCCTCAAATTCGCAATGATACTCTTACCACTGCCTCCCAAGTGCTGGGATGAGAGGTGTGTGCCAACATGCCTGGATGAATGGAGGTTTTGTGACAAGGTCTTACTATATAGTTGAAGTTAGTCTTGAATGCTCAATCCTCCTGCCTCACCATCCTAAGCGCTGGGATTACAGGTATGAACTACACTGCTTAGGCTCTTTCCTTTAAAATGTAGAAAGTAGCCGGGTGTAGTGGGGCATGCCTTTAGTCCCTGCATTGGAGAGGCAGAGGGAGGAGGATCGCCCATGAGTTTGAGGCCACCCTGAGACTACATAGTGAATTCCAGGTCGGCCTGGACTAGAGTAAAACCTTATCTCGAAAACCCAAAACAATAGAAAATAAAAGATAAAGTAAAAGGCAGAAAGTAACACTGCAGAGGAAATAGGAGAACCAGTGTAAGTTTCAGGAAAGGAGAAAGTGGCAAGGGAACACCAACTTCCAGGAATGACGTGTCTGTTGCACTCTTGAACTCACAGCAGTGACCTTAGTTTGTCTGTCCTCCTTCCACAGATCTCCTTCTTCTTTCCATCTAGGCTCTCCTCTATTTCGATGTCTTTTTTTGCTCTCCTCCATCATACGTGAGAGAATGTTGATGAGCCCCGTATTGGGCAGGTACATACATATAATTATACATACATACATACAATGAACATGTATTGCGTACATGCATGAAAAAACTGCAGAAAGTATTGCATCTGCATGCTGAGAGATGAGGATCGAATTAAACTAGTTAATGCTTGCATTGGATTTGATCACAATGCTCGGCAGAGTGACCCAACCAATAAATGTTGGCTATTATTTTCAATGGTAACCCTAGTTTATTTTAGTCATTTCCATTACAGCCAAGTGCATTTTAAATTGCAAGCCATGAGGACAGCATGCATTATATAAGACTTTCTAAAAGAAACTGCTCAGGAATAAGTTGAAGATAAGACAAGCAGACAGGTGGTGGAATATGTACAGTGGCCAAAGGCAAAATAATCTATGAGGCATTAAGTCCGTTTGGGAAGAAGTTACTGATAGTCTGCTATCATAAACAATTTCTCTTCTGAAGTCCCAATAAGAATTTTAGGGCTGGAGAGATGGCTTAGTGGTTAAACGCTTACCTGTGAAGCCTAAGGACCCTGGTTCAAGGCTCCATTCCCCAGGACCCATGTTAGCCAGATGCACAAGGGGGCGCACGCGTCTGGAGTTGTTTGCAGTGGCTGGAGGCCCTGGCACGCCCATTCTCTCTCTCCCTCTCTCTCTTTCTCTCTCTTCCTCCCTCCCTCTCTCCCTCTTTCTCTGTCTGTCACTCTCAAATAAATAAATTAATTAAAAAAAAAAGAATTTTAAAAGGGGGCTACAGAGATGGCTTAGTGGTTAAGCACTTGCCTGTGAAGCCTAAGCACCCCAATTCGAGGCTCAATTCCCCAGGACCCACGTTAGCCAGATGCTCAAGGGGGCGCACACATTTGGAGTTCGTTTGCAGTGGCTGCAAGCCCTGGCACGCACATTCTCTCTCTCTCTCTCTCTCTCTCTCTCTCTGCCTTCTTTCTCTCTCTCTGTGTGTTGCTCTCAAATAAATAAATAAAATAAACAAAAAAAATTTTTTAAAAAAAGGATTTTAAAAGTACTATGACCGAGGTAGTGCATAAGCCCATGTGTTGCTCTCTGTTACCAGCTATGCCACTACTACTGTGAAATGCAAGCTCACGACACCGTGACATAAATGGAGGAAATGTTAAGATAAAGCAGTAAAGCAGTGGTAGGTTTGCTTTCTCATGGGAAACTGACATGGCCAGCAGATGAACCTTAAAAGAGGAAGTCTGCTGAGCTAGTGTTACTAAACAGAGGCGGCAGCCAAGGAATGGGGGAATGGAGCAATGCATTTCAATGTATGCCTCGAAGGAAGCAAACACAAGTTACTTTTATATGACTTTAATTCTCCCAATGAACACTTTATGAGTGTTGGCAAGTCCTTCTGGAAAAGGAAGGAATTATTAATGAAGGACTCAGTGGCAACCGCTCACCAGTGCTCAAAAATAATGCTTAATAAAAAAAAAACATTTAGAATACACCTCATCTCTAAAGATACTAAACTTTGACAGATTCTTTAAAAACAGTGAAATATTATGCCTACATATTTGATCTTTTCTATTTTACTTTTCATATGATTTTATAGCTTGTATGATAAACAAAGAAGCTTCCCACAGGAAAACAAATGCATAGAGCAATGGAGTTCATTTTTTTCTCTTATACAGAATGGGTGCTTAATATATTCTTGTTGGCTTCAAAAGAATGCATGAAACTTGAGGAAATACAGTCTTAAGAAAAAAACAGTCATCACTGAAGAATGTTCCATCACATAATTCCAGGATTGTGGGCTGACCCAGACCTCTAACATAGAGGGTAATGAATTCAAAGAAATCATCAACAGGCTTTGTATTGTATATTTTTCTAAAAAAAATAAAATTCTAAGTTATTCACTTTAACAAATCCTTACACTTTGAAACATGTGGTCTTGCTAACAGGTAGTTCTCAAAATTCATCAGCAGCTTCCAAAGCAAGGCCTCTTCAGCTAGACGATCAGAATTTTAATCCTCCCTACCTCATTATTCGTTTTTTTTAAAGACTCTGGTTACTAAATCTTTCTCTGCCTTAGTTTGCTTATTTGTAACAGAGAATTGTGAAAGAATAGTTAAGTGAATAAACTAAGGAAAGCCCCTCAGCACTGCTGGGTTCATAGTGATGAACAGGAGTTATATGTCCTCACTATCACCATCACCATCACCACCACTATCATCATTGCCATCACCACTACCAGCATCTCCACTACCACATCTCCATCATCGTTGACACTATCGTTATCACCATAACAACAATTATCCCCACCTTCATCACCATCACCTCCGTCATCACTATCATTATCACCATTACTACCCCCACCATCACCACCATCCTCTGTTGCTCTATTGCCAAATTTCCTTACCAGTGACTGGGATTCTCATGTAAGCTAGGGAGAGGAGCTGACAAAAGGACGTAGGAAGCACTAGTTATAGCTCTCTCAACTCCCAGAAAGTGAACTGTTAGCTAGTCAAGGAACAGCTCATATATAGGGTGTATCGTTTGCAAAAATTACAATGCCAAGTAACATCTTGGTAAAGAAAGGGCAAAGATTGGAGTGTAAATAAATCATAAAATACAACAATAAACATCAAATCAGGAAGAATTTACTAGCTCTCAAACCTTCTTTCCTACCAGCATCTTCCTCCATTTCTCTGCTCTTGTCAGTGTACTTCTCCAAAAAATTCTCAGTATTGACTATTTTCTTAACTTCTTTCTCTCATCCATCCCAGGCTAGTCTCTGTTTCTATTGCTCCTCAGAAGTTTCTCAAAACCACAATGACTTCCACATTGTAAATCTGCTGGCCAGTGTCAGCTGTCAGTCTCCCTAGTGGCATGAGCACACTTTGCATGGCTGATCACTCCTGTGTTCTCGGGAACATTCCACCAGGTCTTCTCTTGCATCACTACGGGCTCTTTCTCATTATCTTCTGTTGGTTCCTTCTCTTTCCCCAAGTTTCATGAGCAGCCAACGTTCAGACTTTTGTCTTCATCTCTTTCTATACTTAGTCTCTTGGTAACCTTTCCAGATGTTACAGCTTTGAATAACATTTTTATGCTGGCAGCTCATGTTTTTTTGTTTTGTTTTGGTTTTTTGTTGTTTTATTTTGGTTTTGGTTTTCTGAAGTAGGGTCTTGCTCTAGCTCAGGCTGACCTGGAATTCATTATGTAGTCTCAGGGTGGCCTTGAACTCTTGGCAATCTTCCTACCTCTGCCTCCCGAGTGCTGGGATTAAAGGCTTGTGCCACCACGCCCAGCAAGCAACTCACAGTTTTATAATTCCAGCCCAGATTTCTCTACTAAATTCTAAGCTACTCAATATATCCACTTAGATATATAATGGCATCTCAAACTCTACATGCCCCAAATGTTACTTCTTTTTTCCAGGTATGTTCTCACTCTAGCCCAGGGTGACATTGAACTTGCTCTGGAGTCCAGGCTGGCCTTGAACTTACGGTGATCCTCCTACCTCTGCCATTAGTGTGGGGACTAAAGGTCTGTGCCACCATGCCCAGCTCCAATTGTTACTCTTGGTCTTCTCATTTAACCTGGCCATGCTACAGCCTTTCTCATCTCAGGTCCATCTTCTAGTTGCTTAGGCCAAAATTCATGGAGTCATTTTGAACTCCATTCTTCTGAAATCTATTATTTCTACATTTGAAATCCAGTAAGAATCAGATCAATTCCCATTTAGATACGATGCACATCTTATCTTACTTCAATTACTGCCAAATCAGTTAACTGAATAACGTTTAAACTGGACTGTCCACTACCACCTACTGCAGTTTGTTGTCCAAACAACACCTAGGACGGTTTTAAAATTATAAGCCTGTTATTCTCCTGTTAAGAATGGACCCAAGGTTAATGCTTAATAGTCACTGTCTCCTACTGCAAGAGTCAATGCTCAGAAATGGCAGAGTTTTTGTCAACTTTGTTTGCTGCTACACCCCACACCTGAGAACAGTGCTTGGCAAACACAGGCACATGTCAATCACTGTGGACTTGAGTAAATTAATGAGTGGATACAGTCCAAGAGATTAGAAGGAAGCCCTGAAAATGAAGACCAATTTTACATTCACATAATGTTATTTGCCATTTCTAGCAGGAGGATGGGAAGGATTTGTAATAAGCATATTATAGAACTTCTCATTGCTATCACCAAGGCCATCTGGCTGCCCAAAAAAGGTTCCCAAAAAGTTCTTTGCTTCAGTTGATACCCACTTTTAAGAAACAAACCTTGTAGGATGACAACAAATTGAGAACTTGAGCAGCAGAGAAGGAGCAACAACCCAATGTTCAGTTCAGAAAAGAAACAAGATGACAGTGGTGGTCTGTGTAGGAACCCAAACTAAAAAGAGGCAACAGAGTCCTTGTGATTCCAGTTCATGGCAATAGTTATTTGGGGAGGAATGCACTACAAAGGAAGGTGTGAAGACATCTGTCTGCTTGGGAAATTTCTTAAAATGAATGTAAAAGCATCCATCTGATTTCCACTGGGGCATCAAGTTATGGCCTGGAACAGTTTATTTTTCCCAGGCTTCTTCAAATATAAACGTGTTTTTAAAAGCAAGCCCAGTGGAAAATGAGATAAACAGCTGGACTGTTTGTTACACTGTGGTAACATAAACACTTCAAATTCCTCCCTGACTCTGTGCGAGTCTTCTCTAATTCCAGAGAAGGTGAAGCACCCTGAAAGTTTAAACATTACTGTGGATTATTCCCGCTTACCTCCATTTCCATCTTACACTTTTTGGCAGTAAGCAGCCAGGTTTTGTCCAAACTATGGTACTATGATTCCCTTCCAGTTGTAAAACAACTTGGATTAACCCCAGCTCTACTTCCTTTGAAGATTAACACAGCAGCAGTGAGAGGAACTGTCTTAAGAGCTTCTTTTCTCCTTTTTTCCCTACCTAAGCTTCATAAATACAGAGAGGAAATATGGATCTATCTGCATATAGTTTAAAAGTGGATCAAACACAAAAGAGAGGGGTTAAAATAGCAAGCAAGCATCAAGGGGAAGAATGCTCCGGACAGAGGGTAGGCTACACAGAACGAGAGCTCCCTGCAGAAGCAGCTCTATGACACTGACTTAGGAGGAAGGAAAGGAAAGGGGAGAAAGGAGAAAACAGAGCAAATGGGAAATACCAGGCCCCTGTACAACCCACATGAAAGTAAGTTTAACAATAAAATGATAATGGCCAAAAGAGAAGAAGAAAAAGAGAGAGAGAGAGAGGGAGGGAGAGACTGCTTGCTTACAGGGCCATGCTTACAAAGAAATCCACTGGTATCATATTCCATAGTTTAAGATACAATTGTACTTGACCTTGGTCCTCACAACTTTGAACAGTAGACTAGATGATATGTACCCCTACATCCCTGAAAAACAAAATCACACCACTCAGCTAGTTCCAGATATGTTTAATACTTCTAATCTTGATCCCCTCATTTGCAAAATGGAAATATCTTCATAAGTAGTTGTGAAGAGCAATTGAGCTGTTACAGAAAACAGAGGCAAAGTCACACTCTGTAACAGGCAGTTATAATAAATGACAGAAGACTGGTCAACTCAAGGTTAGGTGACAAACCAATACCCTTTTTTAGAGTAGAGCTAGGTATTTCCCCCCACAGCTCAGGGCAGTGGGGAAACACAGAAGACAAAATGGAGGGGCTCAAACCATATGCAGGTATATAAAGCAGAAATATACACATAACATACAGTACGGCTGATACAGGCAAGTAGAAATACTGAATGCAGGCTCTATGGGGTAACTAAATCAATACACTTTACAAGAGGAGAAGGAAGACCTCAAAGAGACAAAACTAGATGCTTATATATGATAGCTGAAAAAGAAATACATTAGTACTATTTCTGAGTATGTATGTACCAGCCATAGTGTCACGTATATGCTCATTTACCAGTCACCTAAAAATGTTAGTCATTAGTGTCTTATTTTAAAATGATGAATCTGGCTCTCAAAAATTAAACAATTTGCTCAAAGTCATCTACCGAGTGAGGAGAACTTGAATTTTAACCTGTTAGATATGACTCAAATTCAAATCAAACTACCCCATTATCTTTCTTCTGATAGGAAGAAAAGACATATAGCAATAGAATTGTTCAGTTAATGAGTGTTAAACTGGAAAAATAAAATCATGGTATGCAACCCATATTCTCAATATTCACTCTACGTCTTACACAAAAAGAAAAGTGAAGGACAGTGGAGTTTCAAAGGGGAAAGTGGGGGGAAGGAGGGAATTGCCATAGGATATTGTTTACAATCATGAAATTTGTCAATAAAAATAAAAATAATAAAAAATTTTAAAGCCCCCCCACCCAAAAAAGGTGAATGAATTTAAGAAAATGACCAAGACTTCATCTTAGTTAAAAAAAAAAAAAAAATTCTGGGATGTTAGCCAAGGAGCCACCATCTTGCTATGGAAAATCTCCAGAACTAGAATATCCAGTTTTTCTCTCCTCCACTTCCTTTCAACTATGGGATTGATGACAGCCATTCCCATTTCCTCTTCCATTGGGTTGGCTGGCTCCAAAACTTTTCACTCCCATTACTCCACTTCCTTCCTCCTAAGGGCCCTATAATTACCCCTGTCTATGAGTGGAATATGGGCTCCGGACTCTGCCAGAGACTTCTCCACTGGTGTTTACCCCAATAAGTCACATGCTATTCTTGAGCCAGTCTCCTGTCTTTCTCCTCTGGGCCAAATGTGTATCTTACATTTGGTGGCCCATAAGGGGAATCAGGGTACCCCCGCAGGAATCCCCTACCATGAGTTCATGTTTTTTTTTCATGTAATCTACCTTGTGCTTTTTATGTCTCCAAAACTACATAACTAAATCTGTGTCCATCAAGTGCTTTAATTTTACAGTATACACACGTCTTCATTTTTTTTTTTGCAATACATAGTCTAAGCTGACAAAGACTCTCAATAATCTGTTTATATGAGTTCATCTCCATGTTTTGAAAGAAACAAAGAAACATGCTTTAAAAGAAAAATGCGGAGCTGGAGAGATGGCTTAGTGGTTAAGTGCTTACCTGTGAAACCTAAGGATCAGACTTGATACCCTAGGACCCACATACGCCAAATGTACAAGGTGGCGCATGCATCTGGAGTTCATTTGCAGTGGCTGGAGGCCCTGATGTGCCCATTCTCTCTCTCTCTTTCTCTTTCTGCCTGTCCCTCTCAAATCACTTAAAAAGAAAGAAAGGAAGGAAGAGAGGAAAGGAGGAAGAAAAGGAAGGAAGGAAGGAAGGAAGGAAGGAAGGAAGGAAGGAAGGAAGGAAGGAAGGAAGGAAGGAAGGAAGGAAGGAAGCATGCATGCATGCATGTCCACACATACTGCAATGGTAGCTATTTTAAGGGGAAACAAAAATGTCAAAGTTTTATCTTGCTTTTTAAATTGCTTCATAGATTAAATCCTAAGATTTCTTGATGGTTTCTAAAGCTTCTGATAATGATTTAACTCCTTAAAAAAATATCAGTGTGGTTTCAGTAATAAGACACAGGATTATTGATGTTTGGCCACTGTTTATAATTGTAAAGACACCATGGGTATACTTTCTGTGTTTCAGATACAACTTCTTTGGCTTTCATTTTAAAATGTTTTCTAAATTGTGCACTTACAACAACAATGATATTAAGAAAAATAACATAGTAAATTAAAACACTGCAATAAAATAAATATCAAATAAGAACTAGTATAAGTTACAAAGTGTTATAGTAAAGGAGGTTAAAAGAAAAGGACGTGATGCCAGGTGTGGTTCGCGCACGCCTTTAATCCCAGCACTCCGGAGGCAGACGTAGGAGGATCATGGAGGGTTTGAGGCCACCGTGAGACTAGAGTGAAACCCTACCTCAGGGGGGAAAAAAGGACATGTTTTGGGATGATGAAGGACTTCATACAGTACAGGATTGTTTCCATAGGAAATAGAAATGGAAACAAACCAGAAGATTAAAGTATGTTGTAAAAAAGGTTATGAGAGTTGAACTTAAAGTTTATTTGCTAAGTTTCAAGGGTCAAGATTCCAGTGTTCTAAGTTAAAGCAGCTACTGATTCTTGGTTCACAACAGTAGAGTTCTCTCAAATTTTGTTCTGCTCTTAGAATTTTTCAAACCTATGATAAGATTGTGTCCAGGTGATGAGTTCATGTGTTTTCCCAACTGGGTGGGGGAGGGTCTGTGTTTGTTGGAAAAAAAGACTTATTCCAATGGAGGAAAAGTTCAGGTCTGTCTAGAGTTTGGCTTATGCACAGAATTTCATTGTGCTGATGACCTTTCAGTCTCTAGACTGTGGTAAGATAAATAACAATGGGAAATTGGTAGGATTAACCAAAGTTTCTTTTTAATAATAACCTTTAAGAGCTATGGCTCAGAATCAAGTTCATAAACTCTTTCATGCATAAATAAGTTTAGATTATTATAAATATTATAAGTTTTATAAATGTTACTTGCTAGAATTTTCCTGTTTCTGACTCTAGGAACCTGTCTAACTCAACATTATTACCAAGTTTGTTTCTCAAAGACTTAACTTCCTCATCCAAATCTCTATAACCAGCAAGTAGCAAGGTCCTCTTCCTCTACCACTTAAGGTACCAACAGCCCCCAAGCTGATTTTGCCCTGCTATCTAAAACAAACAACTAATAAAATGTCAGGTCAGCTGGGCATGATGGTATACACCTTTAATCCTAGCACTTGAGAGGCAGAGGGAGGAGGATCACTGTGAGCTCAAGGCCAGCCTCAGGCTACATAGTGAATTCCAAGTCAGCCTAGGCAACAGCGAGACCCTACCTTAAAAAATATATAAATAAATAAATATAGAAAATAAATTGCTCAGTTGCAAAAAAAAATGTCAGGAATGTTAGTCCTAGCTAGAAGCCTATATCTTGCAATGGAAAATATCCAACACTAGAATATCTAGTTTTTCTCTCTAAACTGAAACTTTCCATCCTTACTTCTTTCCTCCTAATGGAATCAGGATCCCACACAGTCCCACACTCCTGTGTCTTGCACACATACATACATTTTGCCTGATAGTCATTTTTTTCGAGGTAGGGTCTCACTCTATCCCAGGCTGACCTGGAAGTCACTATGTAGCCTCAGGGTGGCCTCAAACTCACAGCATTCCCCCTACCTCTGCCTCCCTAGTTCTGGGTTTAAAGGCGTGTACCACCACACCTGGCTCTGCCTGATATTCTTATGTCTCCTTCCTGGCTTAAACTCTTTCTCTTTCACAAATCCATTTGCTCATCCATAGGCTTTCCTTGATCCCTGAACCTTGTCTATATATGACTCAGTATTTCTCAGTGAGAAGGAGCTTGCTCTGGAAAAAAAGATGACCCATGAGCCATAATTTCACATTAAGTTCTAGGAAAAACAAAGAAGTCTGGAGAGATGGCTTAGTGGTCAAGATGCCTGCCTGCAAAGTCTAAGGACCCAAATTGGATTTCTCGGTGCCCATGTAAGCCAGATGTACAAAGTGATGCATTGATCTGGAGTTCATTTGCAGAGGCTGGAGGCCCTGGTGCTCCCATTCTCTCGCTCTACCTGCCTCTTTCTCCTCTCTCTTTCTCTCTCCAATAAACAAATAAAACATTAAAATTTAAAAAAAGAACAGGAACATGTTCTGCAAAGGCTTCTGGAAGGTTCCCTGAAATGTGAATTTGTACAAAGAGTTGGAATAAAAATCAACCTGAGAATAACAAAAAGATCAAAAATAAGAAAAGAAGCAGTAGAAGTTTATTAATCTGTTGAAAACCAAAGTAGCCAGGCATGGTGGTGCATACCTTTAATCCCAGCACTTGGGAGGCTGAGGTAGGGAGGATCACTGTGATTTCTATGCCATTTTGAGACTAACTCCATGTCAGCTTGGGCTAGAGCAAGACCCTCCTTGAGAAACAAAAGCAAAGCATAATGTATTGGTATGTAAATGTGTGTTGAAATCTATGACACTGTAAAGTACACTGATGTAGTGTGTGCTGTGTCCCTTTGGCTTTTAGCTCCTAAAATCTCATAGAAGTTTTGGGGAAACATTAAAATATCACATCATCATTCTGGAAGCAGTAAGTCTTTGGCCTTCATACTTTAAGATAAGCCCTCCCAGCAGGTGATCCTTCTCAGCACAGCCAAATAACCCAATCAGTTTTCAGTTGAGTCTACTTGTTAGTGCTGAGGACTGCTCAGGTGTGAGATCTGCAGAGCTGCCAGTCTCTGTCTAGGTTTCATCGGCCTTCCTGCACAATGATCGCTTCTTTAATGGATGCCTATTTGTCAAGCACAGATACAATTAGGTGGGTCATAAAACAAATCTCTGTTTTTATAGGAACAAGTTTCGTTTGAGGTGAAGTGGCTTTTATGCACATGAAAATGGGCTTAATGTACCAAGGCTATAATGTTTACAGATATAAATCAGAGATCTAGGACATAAGTACCGTTTCATTTTGCCAATAAGAAGACTTTCTCTGCTAATATTTAATTCTATCACAAAACATTAATGTGTTTTTACAGTCTGCCCCCCAAATGAATGAATACAAAGTGTCTTGGCTGCAAATGGTCATTCAGAACAAAAGGAGCAGGCTCAGTCCCCCCCTCTCTCTTTACCTCCCCTCTGCACTGTCAGTAAATGGCAGGCACACATTTTCCCCTAACGCCATAGGTGATGACTGGTTGTAGAACACAACTTGGTTTGGCTATTTATTTACCAGTATGTCAAAGCAATCTTTACTTTTCTCAAAGATTCTGTCCTGAGCACTACATATGGTTAATAATGCCACAACCTCTATCCCTCTAAGTTACTGAATCATAGAGATTCATGTAAATCCTCAGCATATAAAATGGAAAAAGGGGCTGAGAGATGGTTTAGAGATTGAAAGCACTTGCCTACCACCCAGATTCCTACCCATGGAAAATGCTAAATGCACAATGTGGAACATGCATGTAGAGCTCATCTGCAGTGGCAAGAAGCTCTGGCACACCCATTCTCTCTCTCTCTCTCCCTCTTCCTCTCTCTTTCAGTCTCTCTCTATTTCTCATAAATAAAGATATTTTAAAAAGCTGAAAAGGTACAAAATTATTTTAGCATCCCAGATGAATCCACCTCCCTATATATGCTCAAACTGGAGTGATGTGTGCTGCATCCCCTTCAGCTATTTCTGGAAGACACAAGTGAATAACTGCCATCTGCCATTGTGACAAATAAAAATTGTTCCCTTGGTTAAATTATCCTTTAGCAACCTCCCAGGACACTCTTTGGCTCAGGATCTTGCAGGGTTCTCTGACCTGTCCTCTGATGTCTTATAAGCAGGATATGGGTAGCCATCAGTTAAAATACAAGAACCGACCTGGAGAGATGGCTTAGCAATTAAGGTGCTTGCTGGTGAAGCCTAAGGACCCATGTTCAACTCCCCAGGTCCCACATAAGCCAGATGCACAAAATGACAAAAGCACACAAGGTCACACTTGGGCACATGGTGGTGCACATGTCTGGAGTTCGATTTCACTGGCTAGAGGCCCTAGCATGCCAATTCTCTCCCTCCCCTCTTGCTCTTGCATTAAAATAAAATAAAAATAAAAAAAAAACCAAGTCTCATCTGGGAACACAAGGAATTAAAAATCACTTTATATACACATAAGCTTATCTCATTACTTGATTTCTATATGACTCTTCCTACCCAACGTTTATGAACTTACTTTTAAAGTGCCTGTAATTATATGATGTGGATGCTAAGTACACAGGTTTTTAAAATACCATTATCTTCCACTATCTCTATTAGACAGTATCTAACAGTGCACTTTCTGTTCTTAAGTAACCATTCAGTAGACCTGTTGACAATTAGCTGGGTAGACTGGGCTCCAAGACTGAAAAGCACCTGGTATGGAGATTATGAGCAGCATGTTGGAGTCAGACTCTGCAGCCTTAGTTCCAGGTACATAGCTAGGCAGTCTTGGTGGAATCCCTTGATCAATGTTTAGTCATATAGAAAGTAAGGGAAAAAAGTCTCTCTCATGTAGATTTTTAATATTTACATAAAGATATATCAGGCATGCAAAAGTCTTGAGAAGTATTAGTTTTGTAATTTTTACTATAATAAAAGTTAGCTAAAACCATGACTGTTAAATAAAACTTTCACTGAACCTGTAGCATTCCAGTCTTGAGTATTGACATGATATATATATGGAAGGTCTTCATTAAGACACTAACTACAAAGTCAGATGGATTCATGGGTGCTGTTCTGTGTGCAATGACTGAAAAAGCCATTTAGACAAAAAAAAAAAAATGCCTTAAAGAGATGGAGTAAATTGGGCAATTCTCTAATCTGTCCTGAAAAGCCTGGTTGGATTTTTCTTTTTCTCATGACCGTGAAGGAGACTAACATTCCAATAAAATGAAGTCTTAAGTCTGGTTATTACCCAGGTTATCTCATAAATTTACAAAAACATTTTTATTTATTTATTAATTTATTTGAGAGAGAAAGAAGTAGAGAGAGAATGGGTGGGCAGACAGACAGAGAATGGGTAAGTCAGGGCCTCCAGATACTGCAAACAAACTCCAGATGCATGTGCCACCTTGTGTATCTGGCTTACATGGGTCCTGGGGAATCTAACCTAGGTCCTTTGGCTTTGCAGGCAAGCACCTTAACTGCTAAGCCATTTCTCCAGCCCAAGGCATCTCATAATTTAACTTTCTTTATCAAATCATTGAAATGACAGTAGATAATAGCCTGGCCACTGCTGAAACTATGTTTGGGGCTCACGTTGGTGGGGGAACAAAACTTTAATGGCTCAAGGTAGGCTGTGGTATGTGTTGGGCCCAAGGCTTCCAGGGAATCTAATAAATATGCTCAAACTCTTGGAAAAATTGGAAAACCAATTTCTTTTCGTATGGCACAAACATAAGGCCAACTTCAAATGGGGAGTAGCTTGGTTACTTTAAGATCTGGCAATACTGGAAAATCAGACCAATGTGCTGCCTGCTCCATCTCCGATAGAATACGGTTTCTTGTACTGGCTCCTTTTCAGCACACAATGAAGTGCTCAGAGGGGGGAATGGTGAGGCTCTGGAGGGCCCTGAAGGACAGGAGGAGCTCTAAGCTAAATACTGAGAAAGATGGCTCTTAATAGTTATCCTATGCTCATTGGGGATTCCAAATAGAAATACCCAATATTGTGATTTCTAAGCTGCCAGGAACCAGAGCCAAACAGCAGCCACGGCCTTCTGGATGTGAAGAAGTAGACAGTTCTGCTGATGAGCGGGCAGCGCAGGCATTGCACTGAGGACTGAGTGCTCGTGCGGGGGCTGTACCCTCAACTTCCTGCAAAGGCGTTTTCATTTTTAAATGTGTTCCTCGTTCAAATGAAAGGCTGCACGCACCATTTCTCTGTCCTGAGATATAACTATATGAAAGACTACATATTGATATGGAATAGGTTTTAACTGCCACAGCAACAACATAAAATAACATAAATCAGGGATTCCTACCTGAAACCTTGTTAACAATTTGTTGCCAGCTTTGACACAGAAATTCTGCAGGTAAGCCATAACATATTCTATTGCCCATGTGATCTCTGGTTTGCTTTCCAGAAGTTGCCTAAAATAGGCTTCAATTATTTGACCAAGTTCTCCACTAAAATATGAGAAAAGTGCAAGCATGGCCTTAAAAGCCTGCGTAAACAGATGATTTTCTTGAAAAGAAACAAGCCTTCCCTGATCTCTCCCTACTGCTTCCCCTACCACAGCTGATCAACTATTGAGAGTTCTGGGGCCTGCACCTCATATGGCTTGGGAACCGCCCTGCCTGTTGGCAACACTGGGGTAAGGAGTCCAGCCAGCTCCTACCGGCTCTGCTCATGCTGCTCCACATGCCACATTGGTCAAATTGTTAGAAAATCTAACTTGCAGTTTCCTCTACACAGAAGTGGTAACAACAACTTACCCCCTTATGTCAGGTTTGATATGAAGACCAGATATGAAAACTTAGGTGGAGGTGCTATAATAATACAAAGTTATTACAATAATGAAAATAAAAATAAAGTGAAGTTCTAAGCCTTCTCATTAGAGCCATCCCAGATACAAAGGGAATGCTCATGCAAGAGCAATTGAACTTATTTACCCTCTAAAAAGCTGAAAGTAATACAGGTGCAGCTATGTAGCCTCAATTCTCCGCTGGTCTCCTCTTTGGGAGAGGATCAAAAACCATACTATCTTTTCAAGCAGACAAACGTTTACTGTTGCAGTCAGTTTCGCATTGCTTGCAGAAATCACCTGACCAAGAGCAGCTTGTAGAAAAAGAAAGTTTATTTTGGCTTACAGACTCAAGGGGAAACTCCATGATGGCAGAGGAAAATGATGGTGTGACCAGAGGGTAGACATCTCCTCCTGGCCAACATCAGGTGGACAACAACAACAGGAGAGTGTGCCAAACAGTGGGAAGGGGAAGCTGGCTATACCCATAAGCCTGCCCCCAGCAATGCCTCCTAAATCTCCATCAGCTGGGAACTTAGCATTCAGAACACATAAGTTTATGGGAGACACCTGAATCAAACCACCACATTTACCAACCCAAAGTCCTGGAGTTCAGAGGGCTTACCATCCCATAGCCTGTTAAAGTTATCCCAGGCTAACAGGAAAGCAAAGACATGTCCCTTTCATTAAGAGTAAGTATCAGGGCTGGAGAGATGGCTTAGCGGTTAAGCGCTTGCCTGTGAAGCCTAAGGACCCCGGTTTGAGGCTCGGTTCCCCAGGTCCCACGTTAGCCAGATGCACAAGGGGGCGCACGCATCTGGAGTTCGTTTGCAGAGGCTGGAAGCCCTGGCGCACCCATTCTCTCTCTCTCCCTCTATCTGTCTTTCTCTCTGTGTCTGTTGCTCTCAAGTAAATAAATAAATAAATAACTGAAAAAAAATATTAAAAAGAAAAAGAGTAAGTATCAAAGTCAAGCTGTAACTTCAATAAATGAAGCCAAGGAGCTAACTTGATGGCTTGCTTGAGTACCTGAGTTCAGTTTCCCAGACCCCTTGACACTTGACCATAATACCAGTGCACCCATGGTGAGAAGGGAGGCAGAGACAGGAGAATTTCCCAGAAGAATGAGAGCCAACAGACAATGTAGTGGTGAGTGGCAATGAATATGAGAGACCCTGCCTCAAACACCCCCCAAGTTACATAGTTATACTCTGACCACTACATATAGGTATCCTCCCACATACACACATAACATAACGCAACACACACACACACACACACACACAAAATGTTAAACATTTAAGGTTTGCATATTTTTAAACTTGAAAATAACCAATTAGTTGCCAAAGAAAAGACAGTTTAAAATATCTTCCTAACTTTCTTCTAAAATAGTCTTCCATTCCTCACAAATTCCTAAAATATGCATATTGTTATAAAGTTGAATGTGATATACACATATGGCTTCCCGTATCAGAAATTAGCATAATAATAATCTATGTAGTCTGAAGAGATCTCAGGTCTTGGCGGTAAGTACGCCGGGCAGCATATAAGCCACGATGCGGGCATCTTCCTCCCATGCTGCTAGGGTGGACACCGCCACCAGGCTGGACAAGAATGGGACCCTAAATGGGTATCTGAGCCTCTCTGGACATCGTTTCTACATCTTACGGTGGTGCACTGGTGGTGTGAGGAGTAAAGGATCTAATAATGTAAGAAGGTAGAAAAGCGGCTGGCGCGCAGCAGCGCTGACCGAGGACTAGCCGCTTACCATAGAAACGGGCAGCGCAAGAAGCCAGGAACAAGGGTGGCAGGAACAGCTGGAGTTCAGAGGCTAAATTTAAAATAGCTCTTTAGTGTCTCCACTTATAATCACTGTTTGAGAAGTTTTTCCAACTCCATAGCAAGAGGCTGGGCTACGCCTCAGTGGTAGAGCAGCACATCCCTTGTTTGTGAAAGGCTGTGGGTTCAATTGCAGTTAACAACAACAACAAAAACCCAAACCTCCAGGCAGAGTTTGACACTTGTAAAAAGGAAAACCTGATGGTGTGGTTGGTTGTGAGGAGGTGTTTGATGATCTGGGTCTAGTCCTTGTATATTAGCAACAGCTCTGGTACACTCTGGCACTAAATGGATAACTGGACATGGTGCTGGCCACCTGTAATCCCACCACTCTGGAGCCTGATGCAAGTTCAAGGCCAATGGAGACTATGTATCAAGACTTGGCTTTGAAAAACAAACAAAAAACCAGATAAATCATAAATACAAATGAAGGAAAGATGGATGATATATATATATATATACATGTATAAAAAGAGAAGGCTCACCTTTCAGTGAAATGCTGAGGGAGGGACAGAGATAAAGTTGTATATTGGAAAATTACCATTTTTAACCCTCAGAGTAATGAGTAGCTTGAGGCAGAA
This sequence comes from Jaculus jaculus, assembly GCF_020740685.1. Classification (NCBI taxonomy): domain Eukaryota; kingdom Metazoa; phylum Chordata; class Mammalia; order Rodentia; family Dipodidae; genus Jaculus; species Jaculus jaculus. The sequence continues at coordinate 15,950,327 of NC_059117.1, forward strand.
TCACTGATAGATGCTCAATGGGGAGAATGTCTGATAAGGACAGGATATTCAAATGATCTTAAAATGTTGTCCCACAAATTGTTAGTTGCAAAGGAAAATATAGTAGTTAAAAGCACAGTATAGTATATAAAAGCACAATATCATGGTGCTTGAAGTTAATACTCCTGAGATCATGGATCTTCAGATGAAACACACTACAGCACAATGTCACTTCTCAGTAATCTAGGTAGAGACACAGTAGGAGAAAAAAAACTGAGAGGGAAAATATAAAATTGTAAACATATATTCTTGAAAATCCTCAAACTTAAAAAAGCAGATATTGAACTCTAGTTAACACAGACATGCTAAAGTGTTTAGAGATGAAATGTTCTACTGTCTGCAATAAGCATTAAGAAAAAAAATCAGAGCGATGGCTGAATAGAAAGATGGTTGGACAGTTATGTAATAAAATAAAATGCGAACTGTGGAATCTATGTGGTATCATTTACTTTTGATGATTTCAGTTATCATGTGTTTTGTTTTTTCACAGTAAAACATTACAGAGAGCGTTAATTATGAAAACTACAAAGCAGTTGACAACTGCAAGGCTGATTCACAAGCAGAACAACTGCAATGGTCAAGCTGCTGGGAATATAAAATGGCTTAACCACTTTGGAAAACCACATGACAGTTTCTTATAAAATTAGGCATCCCTACTTTGTGACCTAACACTTGCAGTTTTTTATATTTTCTGAAGATGAACACATATTTCCATAAAAGTCTCATAGATAAATGTCCTACCAAAATAAACTAGTTCCAAGGCTGGGGAATCAGTATGCTATGCAAACCCGAGTTCTTTCCCGTGTAGCACTCACATCAAAACTGGGCATGGCCTTGTATGCCTACAACCCCAGCACTGGAGACAGGAGGATCAGTGGGGATCCCTAGTCAACTGATATAGTTTAAAAAAAAAAAAAAAAGAGCTCCAGATTCAGTGAAAGACTATCTCAGGGAAATAAGGCAAAATAGCAAGAAAAGGACACCTGCTCTGGCCTCCATACATGTGCCCACGGGATGTACATATCTGCACACACATATGCATACACTATATAACTATATATATGCACACATACACCACACATACTACATATAAAAAATTGGTTTCAACTTACAAACAACTCAAAATTCCATTAGCAGGAGGAGACTAGATGCAAGAGTTGTGCTATACTTGCTCAGTGGAATATTACTGAGCAAGAAAAAGACTGGCTTATAACACAGCCAATGATATGGATGAATTTCAAAAGCATTATGAGGACTGAAAAATGCGTGGCACAAACATGACACACTGTGTGATTCATTTACATAGAATACTGAATCCTGAAACCTAGTAGGAAATATGAATCACTCTCACTCAGGCTATGGGAGATGGTGTGGGAGGGGACCTAAAAAGGCCAAGTGGGGACTTCCTAAACTGAGAGAAATGTTTCATGTTTTTCATGATTTTGGCCCTTTTGAAGTGTAAAGGTGAACTGTTTTTTGGAATGCTTTCCAGTTTGGTATTGTCTGCTGATTCCTCATGATCAGAGCTGAAGTTTGATGTCCTGATCACAAAAATAATGTCTGTCTTTTACTTATCCACTGGTCTGCCCTGCCTTCAAATCAGTAAAACTGTGAGCACTTGATTGAGGTGATATGGACCAGGAGTCTCTGTTGAAAAGTCATACTTTTCCTTTAATAGTTAACAACTATGTTGAGGGAATACTTTGAAGCTATACAAATATCTTGTTTCTCCTCAAACTTCTTCCAGCTGATGTTAGCATCTATAGTGTATCTTGCTTGCCTAATAGTGATTTTTGTGGGGTTTTAAAATTTCTTCTTCATTCATTAAATGGGACTTTATGTAAGAAAAAACTGTCCTTTGCGTAAATATGTGTGCGCATGGGGTGTATGTGCTCACACCCCATGCACACGTGTGTGCAGGCCAGAGGAGAATGTCCACTGTCCTCCTCTACTGCTCTTGTACTTTATCTCCATCTGGCAGTCTCTCACAGAACCTAGACATTACTGTTTTTAGGCCAGACTGTTTACAGGGAGCCCCAGTCTCCTGTCTCTGCCCCCTGAGCACTGGAGTGACAGGGATGCATGGCCATGCCCAGGTTCAGATATGGGGGTTGAGAATTCAACTCAGATCCTCATGCTTGCAAAGCAAACACTCTGACCTGCTGAGCCATCACCTCAGCTCCAAGCGGGATCTTCTCTATTGATTTACGGAAGCCTTTATTTATAGTTGCATGGGTTCATGGGTGTCTATCTCTGTATGGGTTCTAGTCTAACTCTGTCAGCTATTGTTTTATCCCTCAGATTCTTCCAACATTAGATGCAGGCAGGGACTTCTCACAGGCAGCTTCCAGGTCTTCTGAACAGCAGGGTACCTCCTGGCACTATGCAATGTTCCAGTCTCCTCTTCTGTTTTCCTGCCTATGTCCTAGAATCAACCACTTCTCCAAGGATCCCTGGTTCCTGTATTTTAAATACTAAAATGTTATATTTCCTCTTGTAGATTGGAGTGCTACTAATGTTTATTTTCAGTGTTAATATCCATTGCATTTAGATGTGTTTTGAATCTTGAGCAGCGGTTTTCACACATGGGACAATGTTTATGATTGAGGAAGTAAAAAAAGCAGAATGTAAAACAGAAGCAGGTAGTACCTATGTGATTAGCCTGCTTCCCTTTATCAGGGTGGTAATTAGAAACCAAACTCTGTGCTTGGTCATGCTCACTTCTGCTAGAATGCTCTGTGCCCAGACCCTTACAGTACACAGAGCTGGTCAGTTTATGCACTAAACCACATGCACATATGCACACAATCTCTTTTAACTTCTGTACTTATATATCTGTGTAGACATCTATAATATGCAGAGCTACACACAAATATAGGGAATAAAAACCATGAGCTCATACCACGACCTCTGTTTACCCGTTCATAATTCTAATTTCTTTGTTTAGTCCAGGTATGTATACATAAAGCAATATCAGAATTTCTAATCACCTCTCTATGAGCAACAGATACAGTAACTTGTGTTTGTGTATAGTTCTTTTTGCCCTTGACCTCACAATATCTAGTATTTTTCTTCCTGGTCCCCTCAGTCGAGATATGATTGATTTATAATAGAGCTAGATTCAGCTGTTGTATTTTTATTCTGTTTTATGTTCCCCTATATTCTTCTTTTAGCTAGCCATTTATTTAAAGAACTAGTATATAAAACAAGGGCAGAAAGGGAGAAACTTCATCCTTCCTAATTCCAGAAAAAGAGGACTATTTCCTCTTCATCCTTCCTACACTGTTGCCATCTTCTCCTGCCTTTCCACCCCCCGTCACCCACTCCCTTTAATTAATTCATGTTTTTAGTTTCTAGTTTACTCTCTATATATTACTTTTATATGAATGAGTATACAAGTATATTTCTTTTATCCCTTCCTTTCTTCTGTAGAAGGAAGTATACTATAATATTATGTTGCATTTATATATATATATATATATATATATATATATATACACATACACACACACATATATATGAATGCACATATTAAACATGCTTTTAGTTAATCTCTCACATGAAATTAAAAGAGTGAATATGAAACTGTGAGATGATGTAATACATGATAATTCTGACAAACCTGTATGAAACCGGTAAAAATAGCAGCAATTCATGCAGGTACTCATTTCAAAAAACAAGCAGTCATTGTCTAAGAACTACTAACAAGTTTCAATGCTGGCTAAACTCATCTTTAACTTTAAAGAACTTACAGTCCAGATTAGGAAGTTGGAAGTCAAGGAGCAAGGCTAACATCCTGTGGTAAGTTTATGCTAGAGAAAGCTATGGAAGTCCATAGTAACATAGATGTTGGGCCAGTGGGAAGGAAGAGGGAGGTTGTTCCCAAGAGCTTTAAAAGGAGAGATCAAGCTGAGAGACAGGGCTGGGGAGATGCTCAGTGGATAAAGCACTTGCTGTGCAAACATGAATTCAGATCCCCAGAACCCAAATAAATTCTGGGTGATCATAGCAGTACCTGTCATCCCAGTACAGAGGATTCCTAGAGCAAACTGGCTAGACTAGGGGACTCAGGAGTTCTGGGTACAACTGAGAAGCCCTGTTTCAGCAAGCACGACAGAGCATGATCAAGGAATGTACTCATACCAGTCTGTGGCACACATGCACACATACACCACACAAACACACTACAGAGGTACACACCCAGGCACACACACACACACCAAGAAGAAGCAAAAGAAGAACAATAAAAACAACAACAGACCAGGCAAAAGTAGGAAGGCAGGAAGTCCTTAGCTGTGCCTCAGATTTTTAAAGAGGAATTCAGTTTGTTCGTGTTATGGAGCAGTAATAGGTAGGGATTGAAAAGAAGGCAACGCAGCCCAATGTGTGGCACATGCACATAATCCCAGTACTAGGGAGGCTGAGGCAAGAGAAGTACCGTGACTTTGAAGTCAGGCTGGGCTACATAGTGAGTTTGAGGCCAGCCTAGCTACACAAAAGGGAAAGCAGGAGACAGGGGAGGCAAAGGAAGAAAGGAGAAAGGGAAAAGGGAGAAAGGAAGAAAGGGGGAAAAGAAGACAGAAAAGAGAGAAGGTATCAAAGGAAAGGAGCAGAGAAGAGGAGAGGAGAGGTGAGGGGTGATATCATGAGGTTATTGCAGGCCATGTTAGGGGATTTGAAACTAATCCTAGAAAAAAAAAAAGAGGCACTGAAGTCATGTTTTCAAGCGAAAGGCTCCTTCCCATGTTCTGACATGCACTGGAGAGGAGATGCTGGCAGCGCCAAAGAACAGGCTGAAAGGAAGCAGCTGGAGCCACAGTGGTGGCCTGGACTAGACCAGTGGCAGCAGAGGTGGACAGAGAGAGTTCACGACTTCGTGCAGCAGTCTCTTTCTAGCCTGGGCATCTACATAGGTGTCAGTATAAATCCAGATACAAGAAATACACACACAATAGGATGGAATGTGGAAGACAGTGATTTTTCAGTTTCTGAAAATCTTGAAATTAAGGTAGAAATGTCGCATATAATAGGGAAAGGCAAATAAGCAGTTGGATATATAGATCTACATGCTGTGGTGAGGAGCCAAATCAGCAAGTTATCAGCAAACAGAAAGTAAAAACTTCTGTAAGAAAAAAAAAAAAAAGAAAGAAAATGAAAAAGAAAAAACAGGTCAGAACCCAAAGGGATGCCAGCTTGCTAGGCTAAGTAGCAAAGAGGAGTCTGGAAAGAGGTGGGTGGGAGCAACAGGATGATGGGGAAGGTCAGTCAGGGCAGGTGGAAGGTTCTGGGAGGACCAGTGCTACTGCAAGGGTAACAAAGTAAATGATGTGCATGAGCCCAGAAAAGCTGGATTTGAAGAAGGAAGACCAAACTGGCAGCTGCTATTGGAGGTTCTGGGGCTTAGGCAAATATAGGCAATACACACACTTAAAGGACATGCAGAATCTCAGCTGGGCTTGAGTGCTGTTGGGACACAGAACGAATTTACATGCTCTTAGGTAAAATAGAAACTGTATCATCACATGGAAAGAAATAACACAATCACATCACAACCTCGGGTACACTTACCCTCTGTTGAATAGAGAGCTGACAGAACCTATTCCCTAAGTAACATGCCTCTAGTCAGATCTACTTCAGTGGGACATCAGGTCTCCATTCCAAAGGGGAATAAAAACTTGGTCCTCTTTTTGTCTCCTTTCCCTTTACTTTTTAAAAAAGATTTATTTTTATTTATTGATTAGAGACAGATAGAGAGGGAGAGAGAGAATGGGCACACCAGAGCCTCTAGCCACAGCAAATGAATTCCAGACATAGATGCTTACGTGGGACCTGGAGAATCAAACCTAGGTCTTAAGGCTGTGCAGGCCTTAACCATTAAGCCATCTCTCCAGCCCCCTTTCCCTTTTATTGGCCTTGTTATCTCACGGAACCTCCATGGCACAGGAACTTACAACCTGGGGAAACTCAGTGTTCCATGATGGTAATTTTTCTTATGCTTTTACATTGTGGCTCTTTATACTCAATGTCAAGAATCTAATATTTATTCTTAGAACTGTCTTTGTAAAATGCATCAAATTTAGAAAAATTTGTTAAGTGCACATTCTTCTTCAATGTAATGCATGTCAATTTAGAATCTTCCATTTGAATGCTTTGTACTGCACTGTTCATGTACAGTGATGACTCACTAATTCTCCTTGCTAACGGCAATGAGAAGTAACACTGATAATAAGCAAAACCATAAAAATAGAGAACAAGTATTTAAATTTTAATGGCAATAATTCTTTTATCTCTTGTCCTCCAAATCACTTTGCATAAAATGCAAATAAAAATGCAATTTAACATCTTTGTTATAAATGTTTCTCTCTTTTCATCACATAGAGATTTTAAGGTTACTAAAGTTTATTGTCAAAATGTACTTTCTTCCATAAGTAAATAACTCACCACCATAATTTTCAAACATATATGTAATTTTATAGATAAATATACATATGTATGTATAATATAAATTTATATAAGTAAAATGTTTTGTAGATGTACAACAGAAATATTATATGTTATATATTATATATGATATAGTTTGAAAGAGCTCACACTGTAATAGTACAATTTCAAACTTAGTACAAGTACAGAATTTGTTTTGAAAAATTACTACTTTCTAGCTAGCACTTTCTTAGGCCAGCATCCTAATAATGAGAATTGATCTTTCTCATTGGTGTATATCAATATATAAATATATAAAGCATATAGTGGAGATGCAGAAAACAGATCATGTCTACTGGAAACAATCTGAAAGAGACATTGAGAGCTAAAAAATGATCCAGATATTAACTGCAGACTACACTCTCCATTTTTTTCACCCAATAATAAAGAAGTGATATAAATCAAATTCTGGGACATAGTCCCTTCCACTTCCTACCTTGTCCCTATGAAAACAAGTGCTCTGCTACTGCTGAGAGGATTCCTGACTGTCTGCAGCTATATTTTTGAGTGACACTTAAATAGGTGTCATTGCTGACAGACTTGTATTCTGTTTTGGTCTGGGTCTGCTTTTGACCCATTTGGACACTGGTTGTTGTGCAATCCCCAAGTCAGACCTGAAGATATGCTATTAAAATATGAGTGATGAGGGATTGGAGAGATGGCCTTGTGGTTAAGCGCTTGCCTATGAAGCCTAAGGACCCTGGTTTGAGGCTTGATTCCCCAGTATCCATGTAAGCCAGATGCACAAGGTGGCACATGAATCTGGAGTTTGTTTGCAGTGGCTGGAGGCCCTGGTGTGCCCATTCTGTCTCTCACTCTGTCTCTCTATCTGTGTCTCTCTCTCTCTCTGTGTCTCTCTCTCTTTGTTTCTCTCTCTCTCTCTCTCTGTGTGTGTGTGTGTGTGTGTGTGTGTGCCTCTTTCTCTCTCTGTCTGTCACTCTGAAATAAATAAATAAAAATAAACAAAACAACTTTTAAAAATAAAAAAAATATGAGTGCTGAGGGCTGGAGAGATGGCTTAGCAGTTAGGTGCTTGCCTGTGAAGCCTAAGGACCCCAGTTCGAGGCTTGATTCCCCAGGACCCACATAAGTCAGATGCACAAGGTTGCACATGCATCTGAGTTCATTTGCAGTGGCTGGAGGCCCTGGTGTGCCCATTCTTTCTCTGTCTATCTGCCTCTTTCTGTCTCTCTCTCTCTCTCTCTCTGTCTAATAAGTAAATAAATAAACACTCTAATAAGTAAATAAAAATAAAAAATTTAAAATATGAGTGATGATATACATGTAGTATCCTTCACTATGGGAAACACCCACAGCCTGGCTTCTCTGAACTAAATGCAGACTTTAAAACAATCTGTTGGGGCTGAAGAGATGGCATAAAAGATAAAGGCACTTGTCTGCAAAACCTGACAAACCAGCTTGAATGCCCCAGTACCCACAAAGTGGTACATGAATCTGGAGTTCATTTGCAGTGGCTGTGGTAGGAGGCTCTGGCATGCTCATTTTCAACCTCCCTTCTCTCTCTCTCCTTACAAATAAATAACCAATAAGATATTTAAAAAATAATCTATTATCTTCATATATCATAAAACAAAAAATAAGAAAGAGGAAGCCCAGAAAAATAACAGACGACAACAAGCTCTTGAATGACATAATTTTGTTGACTAAAATAGGCTTAGTGAAGAGTATCAACACCTGGCATGAATGTGTTTTCTACAGCTTGCAAACACAGCGCCTTGGCTCTCTTTAAGTCATAACTTCCTGACACTCTACTAGCTACTTAGAGGACAGGATCAGTCTTCCTCATACCAAGCCAGTATACTATTCGGGTATGGCTCAGAAACAATGGCTCAAAGTGAGAAGCCCTAAAAAGTAGGGTCAGATGGAAAAGTGAAAATATGCAAACATTGTCAGGAGATCAGAGGTGTGAGTTCAAGATAGCCTGGGCTACAGAGTGAGACTCTGTCTCGAAACAACAGAAAAGATGTACTGCAAATATACTGTGTGCCAGACACTGGGCTAAGGTACTTTACATATCTCATCCTTCTTGAAATTTCAATGTCCTTGTGAAGTAAATGTTTTGACACTGTTTAGAAATAATAATGGAGCAAATGCTATCTAAATAATAAAATCTCGATTTAAATAGATTTTCCCAATACCAATTATTTTCAGTTCCCCAAATACCTCATCTACCAAACCATGCAAATTTTTCCTTTCAGTGTTATATCTGCATTGCAGTTCTATATACAAGGATTCCTAACTGTTCCCCCCCCCAAAAAAAAAATTAGTACAAATCATTCTCTCTCTCAGAAAGAGAGATTATCTCCCAGCAGCAGGTTCAGTTGTTAGAGGAACAGGCTGGGTCTGCTTTCAATCTTGAATGCCTGGTAAGGCAACCTAGCAGTATCTGTGAGATTGTTATTCTCATCAGAAAATGAGCATGCACAACATTTCCAACATTGCCAAAAGAAACTGATCAGGGCTTTAAAGTAACAGCCAAGAATTTCTTTATGTAATCTTCCATGGCAGTTTTAGAACATCTGATGCAAAAAGAAATAAATTACTTTCCATTATAAGCATTGCAGTAAAGCAACAAGGCATTATTTGTCAAGTGTGTCCCACGTGCCAGGCTCAGTGCTGAGTGCCTTCCATGCATTATCTCAGTCCATCCTCACAATGCTGTCACGGTTTCAGATAAGCAGACAGAGACTCAGCAGGGCTAATTTTTATGTGCTCAAAATCACAGGCTAAATTAAGAGATAGGCCAGGACACCAATACAGATCAGCCTCCAATATTCATGTTCCTAACACACAGCAAATCAACACCAACTAATTAATTGTTGCTTGAGTTATTTTATAATATATTCCCATGTCAGACATGCACAAGGAATTATAGATTAGTTCCAAATATAGTGATAGAGGGGGCCAGAGTAAGCAGTGTAACAATGGATAGCAGTTAAATTATAGTGTTCAGTATTTCTATGTCTCTCTGTCTCTTAAAAACACAAACATACACACACTGTCCAATAAAACAAAGAGGTGAGGAGAGATAGCTTAAGGCTAGTGGTAAGGTCCTATTGCCAAAAATGTCATTTGCTGTTGGTATGGAACATGGAATGACTGGGCTGGAATTTGGAAGAGAAGCAGTCCCCAGACAGTTAGCTCGTCTAGTGCCAGAAGGTGCTACGTAAACAACTGAGAGAAAATGACCAACATTCATCCAAGCAACTCGTGGTCTAAGCTACTCAACAGCAAACAACCTGATGTGATGCTCACACAAGTGCAATAGAGGCACACAGCCATGGTGGGTAACCAACTGCTCTTGATTTGGCTAATGGATCCATTCAGTGGAACAGAACCCATAACGAGATCTAGGAAACAAGTCAGAACCATCAAAAAATGAGCCCACTCTACATTATCAAGCTCTCACCAATCATGGGCTACAAGAGGACCTATACCTATTAATTTCCCTCTAAAATAACAATGGTTATCCCATTTATCTGGTGCTGACTTCATTCTCCATTGGAGAATTTGCTTCTCTTTTGCGGATGGGTGCAGATCCTGAGGAGACAATTAGTCCATTACACCTCAACAGGCCCCAGCTGAAACCAAGAGTAACTAGGGACATGAGCAAAAGTGCTGCTTTCTTGGTGAACCTGGTACCAGCACAAGGGTGAAGGAGATAGAAAACATTCAACTCCTACCACACCAGAGATACAGAGGCTCCCAAGACCTCATCACTGAAGTAGACCTAAAATGAGCCCAACATGGCTCAGGAAATTTGTGGAAGAGGTGCAGAAAGATTGTTAGAGCCACAAGTTGGGACATTATGCACAGAGACATTGCCTCTTACCCATAACTGATGGCTAACCCCACAATGCATGACCCACATTCCCCAATGAGGAATGTCGCTGCGGAGGGGGAGGACAGGGAGGAGGCTAATGATGGTACCAACGTGATTGTATACACACAGTATGTACACAACTACTACTACTAATAATAATAATAAAAGATAATCCTGCCAGGTGTGGTGGTGCATGCTGGTAGGAAATTGCTGAAGAGGCAGAGGCAGGAGGATCAGGAGTTCAAGGCCAGCCTGGGCAACACATTTAAAAAGTAAAATAAAATAAATACAACCTTGCTGGGCATGGTGGCACAAGTCTTTAATCTCAGCACTCAGGAGGCAGAGGTAGGAGGATCACTGTGAGTTAGAGGACAGCCTAGAGCTTCAGAATGCATTTCAGGTCAGTCTGGACTAGAATGAGACCCTACCTTGAAAACACTGAAAAGAAAATCTTTATCTTTAGAGCATGATTCAGTGACCTAACAGTTTTTTTTTTTTTTTTTCATTTTAAACAAGCCTTTCAAAGCTAAAATGAACAAAGCGTAAGTTCCAGTTCATATCTGGCTACCGCCCCGAGACCAGTTTCAGCTGCTTTCCCATGCGCTGTGTAGCTCTGTGGTAAGGCCCACAGTCAGGCTTTTCTAGAGAAGCTCTCTGCACACCCCTGACCGCAGCAGCAGTGCGCAGGCCAGAACAGACACCATGGTGCTCTCCCACTTGGGAGTTCTTTCCATCCCCATGGAAACGGACTTCTGCATAGGTCCATAAGCAGAGGATTGGGACAGTCAAGGGAGAATCAATTTTACACTCGATCACAATAAAAGTTTATGTGCTAGGAGAGAAGCCCAAAATACACAGCTTCTTTGGCAAAAAAAGGAAAAGCACAACATTGTCTCCATTTTAAGGCAGAGGGTAGTTGTATAAGTCAGAAGAGAAGTTATCAAAATTGTCTTCTAAGCAGGGTGTGGTGGTGCACATCTTTAATCCCAGAACCTGGGAGGCAAAGACAGGACTGCTGTGAGTTCAAGGCCAGCCTGGAACATGAATGAGTTCCAAGTCTGCCTGGGCTAGAGTCAGACCCCACCTCAAACAACAACAACAAAATTTTGGTCTTCTAAGAAAATATCTAGATTTCAGATCAGAATGATATAGGAGGTGGCTCAACTAAAACAGTCATTTTTAATGTAGGATTTACCTTCTGTGATGGGGATTTTGTATTTTTTTTTTAAAAATGCAATATCTCAGAATTATGGACATACAGTGACAATGGTCTAGACCTTAGTTTAATGAATAGAAATCTTAAAAACAGTAGTGTAAATCCAAGTGAATACCTTCACATATTCAAACTTCCCTTTTGGACCCTAGAGATGACTCACCATGTCAAGGGAACAGTTTGACAGGATTTTGATTTACATGGATAGACCCATTGCAAATTGCTTAGGCTTTAGGAATATAAAATTTAAAGTTATGTTATAAACTTATAATAGGAATAATTACATTTATACTTGCATAATAATCACGCATAGTCTTCATAACATCAATATTTTATCAAAAATGACATTTTTTTTGGTCTTGAAAAGAATATTAAGAATGGTCTTCCCTGCCAGGCATGATGGCACATGCTTTTAATCCCAGCACTCGGGAGGAAGAGGTAGGAGGACTGCCCTGAGTTTGAGGCCACCCTGAGACTAAATAGTCAATTCCAGGTCAGCCTGGGCCAGAGTGGAAAAAAAAAAAAAAAGAATGGTCTTCCTCTGGTCTATGGCACCTGTCACTACAGTTTTAAGATAACAGTCTTTTTAGATTTTTGTAACTTAGATGTTTCTAAGTCAGCTTTGGATTCAAGACTATACCACAGAATACAGTGAAATTTGCTTTACTTTGAAGGAGATGGATTTTGCCCTGCCTGCAGGTTAAATTTTTGACCAAATTGTGCCTTTACAGAGATGTAGGAAAACAGAATTTTCCTTTCTCCCTTCCTTCCTCTCCTCCTTTCTCTCCATATTTACTTTTAAGTTGTCCTAGGACCAGGTCTAACATATTAGTAGAACCAACTTTAGTTATCAGCATATATCAATATTGTTTCTGAAATTTATTATACCTGGACCTCCAATACAAGAAAAATAAAAGGTTTTAGAAGGGTCTCTAGAGAGTAACATAAGGAGAAATGACAAAACCAGACCCACTTAGCAGTATAAAAGAAGATTCCCAGGGGAAGTCAGATGTCATCAATCACAGAGGAGGCGCTAGGTGCCAGTTTTAAATTCCGGTGAAGGCAGGACAAAGAAAATGAACTTCAACTGCAACAGGCGGGAGGAAAGGTAAGCATTAAGGGGAACCCCTTCCTGATGAGAAGCTGGAGAGAGAATGGAATATAGAACTGGAAAGCTGCGAGCGACCATCCCTAGAGACACATAAAGACATCTATCTTTCAGAGATGATTTTAGATACAGTAAGACCCCGTGGTATTGGGATAGAGACTATAGATTTATTTTCCAGTCTTAAAGTACTCCTGACTTTAGTGTTTCCTAGGGGGATGCAAACAGCAGCAGTATCTTATTTTAATCTTATCTGGATAACAGCAGTTATCAGAATGCCTGTCCACAGCTATGCTCAGGTGTGGCCAATCTCATAACAGTTAAAGAATGTATCTCACAAGGATTCTACAGAATTGTAGCAAGTGTGGACCATACTCATTAAATTCATTTTTTAAAAGGGTTATGTTTTCATTTAGAAAGAGATGCAATCAACTTCTTTATAATGTTATAGGGAAATTCAGGTCAGTTTTGTTATCTTGTTCCTACCTGCACTTATCCAGGATGATATCCATGCTGTTTGGAGAAGATTCTATCTTCACAATGCAAAGGCCAGCTAAGGACCACACTACCCAAAGCCCATCATCTCCCATGGTCAAACTGTGCTGACAGCCAGGGGTGCCAAAGGCAGGAAACATAACCTCTGTCTTCCAGAAGCCCACATTCAGATAAGTTATGGGAAATCGACCTCAACAATTCAATCTTAGATACTGTGTGCTGGCAAATCAGTGACGCAATGACTCAGACAGCCCAGGGTGCTAGGAATCTGGGGAGGCAGGAATGGTCTTCGAGACAATTTCAAAGTTGCCAAGAACTACAGGAGTCAGCCCACTAGTGTAGGCAAGATGGGCTCCTAGGAAGACAGCCACATGCCTGGGGACAAGAGGACAACATGGTTCCTCCTGAGAGCTGCAGTGGATGAGAGTGACAGCGATGTAAGTCACTTGTCCCATGGTGGCAGGTGAAGGGGCTGAAGACACAAAAGCAACACCATGAGTAGTGGCCAATAACTGGAAGCTAGTGGGAGACTGTGAGGACCCTTGAGCTCTGGAGAGACTTGACTGGATCACATGTGTCTCTCTGGGCTGCACAAGCTCAAGGTACTCCGCGGGCAGTGTCTGACAAATTGCTCAGTACCTGAATGGTGGTTGGGTCATGTGAGCACATGGGTAATTCCCAGGTTATTCAATCTCACAGGCTCAAACCAGAATCCTGTTCTCATTGGCCTAGGTTGCTGTCCAAATTTCAACCCGACAAGCCTGATAGGCAAACATCCTGCCTCTGCTGAGCAACTGAATGATAAGGGCACAATTCCTTGATTCTTAGCATTTATTTCTTAAAGAAATTTTTTTAAAAAGGCTCGCAATGGGCCGGTCCCATTCTGAAAGAGCAGTTTATGTTGCTTATGCCTTCCTGACACCAAGAATTTAAAAATAAAAATGTCAAGTGTTAGCGAGTTCTCCTTTATCATCGTCAAATCTCCTGTGGTTTCAGAGCAATTATCCCGCTACTTTACCCATCGGCTGCACAGTGTTTATTCTTAATCTCTGACAGACACAAAAATGTTTAGGAAATCAACTACAAAGCTTACTGTGGCCACTAGGGACAGTTCTCTTTCTGATGACCATTTTCACCAGAAGCAGGGAGCAGCATTAGGAGTCATCTGTGACCACTTAGGCTTAAGCTGAATACATTAAAATTTAATGGTTTCGACACAAGAAGCCAGTCATAAGTCTGCACATCAAGGCACTAATGTGTTGGACCTAATTGTACTTAGATGAAGTCAGTCAGGAATGCATGGCAGCCAACTATATTTTGCTGTAAAATGAAAATTATAAATCCCTAATCACAAGTGAGGTTTCTTTTTTGAAAAATTCATTATTCATGATTTCATTCTCTTTAAATTATTCATTTTCTCAAATGCTATTGCCACAGCCTTTTAAACTTCCTGACTCCTTCACTTTCACATGATAAATGCCTGAGAACTGAGCGGCTGCAGGCCTCTGAATATAATAAAAAGCTTTTCAACAGTGCTGGCTTCTGCTCTTAATTATGCTGGATTCTGAATGCAGTCTGGCTATTCAAGGTTAAAACTGCTACCTTTCATTAGGGCTAAGATAACCACTTTATAAAAAACAAAGTTTTCCTTTGTAGTAAGGCTTGCATTTTGAAGCAAGGCCTTGAGTATGACCTAGCCCCAGCACCATCTCATTGTCACTGTACCAAACACATGACTCTCCTTGAATCCTTCATCAGTCATTTTCCCTCTGTAGAACGTCCACCCCTGTGCCCACCATGAACTTCATACCATGAGCACCTTCCGTCTTCTCAGTCTCACCTCACCAACCCACTGAGAGATGGTTCCACAGTCCTCCTTCCTGGGCCACTTCCTCTCGCCACAGCTCCCCGCTCACCGCCAGGGTCACTCAGAACAGCGTGGCACTATCCCGTGTAGCTCCAGTTTCCTTCCCCGCTAGCATGGACACTTTATTAGGGCCAAGTTTTTATCTGTTTGTTCACTGTTTGTACACCCAGTAAGCACTCAGTAAAGATTTATAGAGTACATGATTTTTTTTTGAGGTAGGGTCTCATTCTGGCCCAGGCTGACCTGGAATTCACTACATAGTCACAGGGTGGCTTTGAACTCACAGCGATCCTCCTATCTCTGCTTCCCGAGTGCTGGGATTCAAGGTGTGCGCCACCACGCCCGGCAGAGTATATGAATTTTGAAGTCCATGAAATAAGGATAAAAAGGTATTTCTAGGGCTGGAGAGATGGCTTAGCAGTTAAGGTGCTTGCCTGCAAAGCCAAAGAACCCAGGTTCAGTTCCCCAGAACCCACATAAAGCCAGATGCCCAGGGTGGCACACACGTCTGGAGTTCATTTGCAGTGGTTAGAGGCCTTCGCATGCCTACCCTATCTCTTTTTATCTGCCTCTCTCTCTCTTTCTCTCTCTCAAATAATATTTCAGAAAATGTGTTTCTAACCCCAAATCACCTCTTTAGCTAAATAAGTTCAATTTGTCCCTAGCTCACCTCTGTTTCCACCCCCCCTCATAAACTGATTTCCTGAGACATCAAAGGTCTCTCCTTAAGCAATCTTCTGAGCCACAGGCTACAGCCTACAATTTGGTAGAGAGTTATCACTGGCTCTCATTACCATGTGGGTGCTAAGACAACAGAAGACAGAGGTAGAGGAAAACACTGAGGGTTAAAGAGGTCAAGCATGAAACTACTTCTCTCTCTTAGCATCTTGCAAACCATGGAAAATGCCCCATGTAGGATCACTGGAAAGAGCTTGGAGCAGCTAGAGCTATCAACTAAGATGGTGTTTTAGTTACCTTCTTGTTGCTGAAACCAAATGCCTAACAAAGCTCAGTTTAGAAAGGTTTATTTCAGCGTACAGAGCCATGTCACAGTCCATCATGGCAGGGAAGGCGTGGCAGCAGAAATGTGATGCAGCTGGTCACATTCTGTACACAGTGACGAAGCAGAGTGAGGAATGGGAGTGCTCAGCCAGACTCCTTAGGAATGACACACTTCCCCAGGTAGCCTAGTTTCAGACTGAACCCTCCTCTTGGGTAGAAACAGAGGAAAGGAGACAGTTCACTCAGGACCACTGGGTATCACAGCCAATATCGTTGTCTTTTCTATTTGAGCCTTCTCTAACAATAAATCACTGACACGCCCTTTTTGTCCAAAATGTTCAAAGGCAAAAGAAATGGATTAAATGTGTCAAGTTAATATGGGGTGAGCCTATGAATTATTGAAAGGCACTTTCACAATGAAAATAAAAGTGACTGCTATCGTTTGGGCATTTTACTTCCTCAAATTAAGTGCTGGTTCTGGCTGGCACACCATGTATTACTACTATAAGGAAATCTTAGATTCAGATATTAAGTATGAATTAATGATGGCTTTTTAAGTAATTCAAAAAGCTACTCAAATGGAAACTGAGCACATAATTACTAGTCATTCCTGGAAAATGCAAATGAAACACTGCAGAGGACCTTCAGATAAGCAGTCCAATCAAATGCCTGAGGGTTACTGCAAGATGCTTTACAAGTACTCAGGACAGGGTTATCATAGCTTTTTTTGGATTACTAATAAGCTCTTCATAATACTTCTTTGAAATATTATTCTTGGCATTTGTAGGAGACCTAAAGCAGGAAAACTAATGGTAACTGGTTTTTATTTAAAAAAAATCCATGCCTAAAATGATAAGTGCCCAGAAAAATAAGCTTGAGTAAATTTACTTATATACTCAGTTATTTACTCAATAACTGATAAGGCAGATAAAGGAGCAGAGAACTAGAAAAGTTTACATTTCAATCTTCAGTTCCAAATACAACCTTCTAGACCTTCTCACAGCCTGGCTTGTAATTATCATTACTCATTGAGACAAGATTTTGGAATGCCTAATCAAGTCATTCAAATTGCCCTTTGTACCTTAGGTGGTTAACATGGTGAGAGGGAGATTGGTGATGTTGCGGGGAAGCAGTTAGACAGGAAGGCCCGTGGGAGATGGATCCTGATTCCTGTCCTACAAGTGAAGGCCTAACAGGCTACAGCCACTCAACGCCGCACATTCACCTTGGCTGCAGCAGTTGCCACAGATTTGCAATTGCTTAGGTGCACCTAGAGCTTGGGCTTGACCCGTCCCAAAGCTGCACCCAGGTGTGCTGACTTCTGAGTTTAGGCCCCCTCCTGGATAAAAAGCCTGGCTGCTCAGGAGGCTTTTAGTAAGCTTTTCTTTCTTTTCCTCTCTCCCTCCCTCCTTCCCTCCCTCCCCCCTCTCTCCTCCCCTTTCTCTCTCCCCCCTCCCTCCCTTCCTCCCTCCCTCTCTTGCTCTGCTCTCTGCTCTCTTCTCTCTTCTGGGTTGCTCATCTCTCAGCATTCAAGGTTTTCACCACCAGTAAGGTTCTCTCCTTCCCAGCCTGGCAGTTTGGCTGCTGCCGGGTGGGGAAGGATCATGTGTAGTCTGTTTATTTTGAAAATCTTCTCTTTCTTTTTTCTTTTTCTTTTTCTAGGTCCATGGACACGTACATGGGCCCACATCTCACTGTGTAGATGTACCTACTTATCACCCTTTAGTTTCTGGATTTTATGTAATAGTTCACCAAAATATTCCTTCTCAGCCTTTATTTCAATTCTTTGGTAAAGCAGACACAAGCTCGGGTTTGGGGTTTGTGTTTGAACCCCCAAAAGTCCCATCTCAGTGGCATTATAATTTACAGAGGATACATTATGGTAGACCTTACCACAGTTCTGTGATGTTCTCAGATGCCCACTAAGAACTCCAGCAAACTGACACCTCTAAAGTCATTTTCCTGGCATCTTACAGGTGAGTTTAGTGCCAAGTTTTCAAATGTGAAGAGCTCATATGTCATCCCACTATGCCACCTGGCCTCTGACCAGCACACCTTTAAAACAGATTTATTTAGGCTATAAATTTACAGGACACTACCTCTGTCTTCAAATATATTACACTTAAACAGCTGGGAAAATAAAATTCTTATTTTCCAATGCTGAAATCTCTGAGGCTAATTTGAAAAACAGTAAAAAGAGGGCTATTAAATTCTATTAAAGACACAAAATTAGATGGTGTTTTATGATACACTCAGAAAAAAAAAACAACTCACAAGAAGCAAAATTTCTGACTGGAAAAACACTCATGGGTTCATCTTTCGCCTCACTTGAGGTCCAGATAAATACTGTCTTAACACGGTAAGTTCTCCAATATTAATTAGAAAATAGGTCCAGTATATAATATGGAGTATATGATTTGCTTCTTGTTAATACACTTGCTCACTCCTGAAAGTACTTGTTTTCTAATGGATTTCTGTAGACTATGAACTAACCCAGCCAGGCTGCTTTCAAGGAGCTCGCTCAATGACTCTGGTCATCCAAACATGTGAACTGCATAATCCTGTGGTCTGCCAAGTGCTATCAGTTTTATAAACAAACCTAGTAGTCATGTATTTTGTCCCAACATGGATTTCACATCCTCATTTAGAGCACAAAGAGAAACAAACAGTACAGTAGGAAGTGACAGTGGGGAAGTCGCACAGTAAGGATTGGATGGAAACGTATGAAATCACTACAATTACTTAATCATTAGGAGATTAAATAGGCGTAGAAGCTTCAAGAAGGTTTCATGAAGCAAAAGGAGACAGCAGAGCAGTACTCAATTTCACCATGGACCAAAGTAAACTAACTCAAATATGTCTCCCTCACTCTGTCATCTTCCTAACACTACCTCAGTGAATGGTACAGGCACACCTGAGGTCAACTAGAGCTCTCCTTAATGCTTTCTTTCCCTCAGCCCTTGTCTCCTGCCAACTACCAAACCCTGTTGACCTTGGCTTATGAAAAAGTTCTCATACCTATCTGCTCCTCTCCATCTCCTTTGGTGTTTCCCAGGTCTGGCTCTCCACTGCCTTTTGCCTTCATAGTGTTTACCCCACTCTGTAGCTGAGTGTCTATATGATTACTTTATCAACTACAAAACAGGCTCTGTGATGGTAGACTGTGTTTGTGTGTTTGTTTGCTTCCCAAAAGAATCTACATTCTGGGTACTTAATGGCTTCTGGCTACAATCGCTGGAATATATGGAAGGAATAAGTAAAGAAACTGTTCTAACTGAAGCTAAAAGTTAAGACAAAAAAGAGGAGATGCCGAGCATGTATATGGCCTTTATTTCAATCCTAGCACTGAAAACAAGAGTAGAAAGAGGAATGGGAAAATAGAAGGCACAAATAAGCCAAAAGAAAAAAAGCCTGGGCCTGTTCTAGTTAGGAAAATCTGGGAATGTTGCTAGTTGTGTGAAGAAATAAGAAGATGAAAGGGGTACTAGTTTATTTGACCCAGTGCTTATACTTGTTATTTCTATACCAAAAAATGGCTTAACAACATACATGTGAAACTTCCAGTAACTCTAAGGAATTAGTACATAAAAGAAGTGTGATAAAGTATGTACGGATCTCAGGCAGAAATGTCACTGCTCTCTCTGCCTCTTGCCGTGCTCCCTCTGCTGACCTTGGAAACCCTCCCTTCTCTTGGCTTCCCCATGGCGACTTTCTCAGTTTTCCTCTTACTCATTTCTTGGCTGCTTCTCCTCAGTTTCCGATGTTGGCTCCTGCTGTTCCTTCTACCTGACCTGTAGACGCTGGAAGGACTTTGGCCTTACATCAGGCCCTCTTCTCTTTTCTCTCCCCACAGAAATGAGCCTGTCCGACTTTGAGTACCACAAGTAGGCCCTGTCTCCTGACAGTCCACCTGCAATCCAGGCATTTCCCCTGGGCACCAGTGTACTTAACTTCTACAACTGGGTGCATTGAGACCTCTCAGATGGGTTACAGCCCAAACAGCATTTAACCCTGTATTTCAAAACCCACCCAGCACACACCATTCTTCCCTCAGACCTCCACTTTTCACCAGCAATGCTACTGCCCACCTCATAATTGAAGCCAGGACTCCTATCTTCTCCCTCCCTTTACTTCAGCCAAACAGGCGATCCATCACCAAGTTCCACGTCTCTTGGCCTCTAAAGGGTGCCTGAGGTCTTTCTGTGTTTATATCCACTGACAGACCCCAATCAATATGGCTTCTCACCTACATTTCTTGGATAGTCTCTAGTTGTTGTATTCAAGCTGTGAGAAAAACAACACAGCAGACCTGTAAATTTTTAAATAGATCAAACCATGTAATTTCCCTACTTACGACTACTTGATGGCTTCCTACTACTTTTGGTTAGATAGCTAGCTGTCCCTGAAATTCCTTACCATGGAAAGTAAGGAAAAATATATGCTCTACCTTCCTACCAACTCTCACATTAATATCACTAGTATTTGAGAAGTATTTAAGAAGAATGGCATCCAAACTGAAGGAGTAGAATTTAGAAGCCTAGAGGGGAGGAAAGACTTGTATTCAAAAGACATGTGGCTTCTGTGGTTGGCATTAACAGGAAGAGAGTTGTTAGGTAAAGCTAGACCATGTGGCACCCCTTTGGTGGCTTATACCATGAGCTCTGCCAACTATAAACTTCACTGCACTTACCTGCAATTCTATTATTTAGTTGCATAATTGCTTATTATCTGGCTTCTCTACCAGAATGGAAGCTCAATGAGGACAGGAATTCTCTCTCCAATAATCATCAAATACACAGTGAATTGGCATGATAACAATTTTAAAATATCTGTTAGTTAAGGAAAACTCAATTATATTTTATAAATAAGTCTTCTCTCCCTTTTAAGGATTTTATATACTTCAATTGTGACCCTAATATTATTCCCTGGGGGTAAAAAAGGCTTACAGATCTTGCTGTTTAGTTTTATCCCAATATACTTAAAAGGCCACATTATAACTGATACAATTTATATGTCTTGAGGGGAATAAATAGAGACAGTTCATTTAATAGCATGAGGAGTCATGAAACATTAGTAAAACAGATAATTCAACAAAGTTTAAAAATGGGAAACAGAGACTAAAAGAGAAATGGCTGGCAAATCAAATGAAATGAATATGAGGATTCTCAGTACTGGAAGAAACAGGAACTTGGAGAAGATGCAAATCCTCCATCAGTTGTCTTTGGAATATCCTTTATATGGTTGACAGAGAGCTGAGTAAAAGGCTGTGAGTGGCACAAGCATGTCCCTTCATGAAACTTTCTCAGTGACCCGCAAGGAAGATATAATCATGGATAACACCCCAGCTGCAAGGAAAGAGGCTAAAGGACCATGAACAAAATTAACAGAGACCACATCTCATAACTCGCACCCCATGGGGAATTCCAGCAATCCCACTGAGGAGGGTCCTCAGTAGAAGGTGGGAAGGGAGGAAGAAAAAGATATCAACACATGATGTAACCATACAAAGTACATATTTGATTAAATAAAGTCAACAGAGGTTACAGAAGGCTTTTGTATGGGACAGTGATTTATAAATGAGCTCTGAGAAAATATGTGAGCATTTATGTGTGTGTGTGTGTGTGTGTGTGTCTCATAGGTAATGAAGACAGTGAACAGAGGATAGTGTTCAAGTTTCAAGCTTATACCAAGACTAGAGAAATAAAAATGCCCAAGGGGTAGAAAAGAAAGGAGACATGGTGCTCAGGTAGAAGAGGCAGGGCACAGTGTAGAAAATATTGGTAGTGATGGAGCAAGAACAAGGATAACAGAAATCTTTATGGCATGGTTTGACCTATAATTAAGTGTATTTTCCTACGCCTGAGAAAGAGTACAATGACAAAAGATGAAGAAAATTATAAAGAAATTTTGAAATGGGGCTGGGGAGATGGCTCTGTTGATAATGTAATGTGCTTTACCCACAAGCATGAGGACCTGAGAGCAGACCCCAGTACTCACATAAAAGCCAGGCATAGCGGGTATGTGCCTATAATCCCAGCACTGGGGACACAGAGAAAGGAGTTCTGAGGGCTTGCTGGCTCACTGGACTAACTAAATTGGAAATTTTTAAGGTTCAGTGAAAAACCGTCTCAAAATTGAGGAGGAAGTCATTTGAGGCACATGCTCATCATCAACTTCTGCCCAACACACACACACACACACACACACACACACACACACACACACACTATTTTTTAATGAACTGATGGGAAAGTGAAGTTCACTTGACCAATCTTGCTTCATGGTACAGGTGAAATGAAACTTATGCACAGATCGAGAAGAAGAAATATCTGAGCTTAAGCTAAATGGCAGGAGTTAACTTTGTTAGAAATGAGAGAGGAAAAACTCAAAAGAAGTGAAACTCTGATTAGCAGAGAAGACCTGGGTGAAACCATACAGTGTGAAAGGAGGCAGAAACCTTTGCACAAGCCTAATGATTAATTTTATCAACAATTTCTCACTCCCAGAGTAGATCTAAGAAAAGTCAAAGATAATGGCTAAGAACTTACACGTAATCTATGTGAGATATACAAGGTTCCCAGAGCAGAACATAACAGGCTGGAGAAAAAGCAGGTGGAGGTCAAGTTGGTGGGTGTATGGGGTGGTAAGATGCGGAGGCACAAAGAACCGCATGGTAGGAAAAGGAGAGAGCGGTAATAGTCCAACGAGTGACCCATGTCATATAAATTCTAGTAGTCTTCTGTGCTCAACTGCATTTGGTTCTAGAGAATTAGAGTCACTTCCCTTAAGTAAGTCTAGTAAGCTCACATCAGACACAATACTCATCTAGCTATGGTTGATGGTATGATACAAAAATAAGAATCAGGGCTGGAGAGATGGCTTAGCAGTTAAGGCACTTGCCTGTGAAGCCTAAGGACCCAGGTTCAACTCCCCAGAACTCATGTAAGCCAGATGCTCAAGGTGACTCATGTGCACAGGTAGCATATGGACACAGCATGGTGCATTGCATGCATCTGGAGTTCACTTGCAGTGGCTAGAGGCTATGGCATGCCAATTCTTTCTCTCCCTCTCTCTCTCATTCTTGCTTTCTCACTCATAAAAAAATAACAAAAACAAAAAGTAAAAAATATATATACATATAAATGGACACAAAAATATATGGCAAAAGTAATATGACAATTGCTTTAATGGTATAAAATGTTTAACAGAATCATTTTAACTAGCTCCATAAGGAATCAGTGTGAAACACTAAAGCTATCCTGTCCTCTTAGTCACTGAATGAAGGAAAGGAGGAAGAGGCTTTGGTTCTAGGAAAGTCACAGGCACAAGTGATTTCTACATGTCACTCTTTCCTCTTATATATATTATTTTTCTGCATTGCACTTTTCCCAGGCTGAAATGTGTTTTCCATATGTTGACTGTCCCTGGCAGAATGCAAGCTCTGTGAAGATGGGTCATGGGATCTGCTTCACCACTGTGCCCAAGTACCTAGAAAGATGCATGAGACAAAGAAGCGCCCAACAAACTTCACTGTGACTTGTTAAAGGGTGTGATGTTCAGTGGAGATAATATAACTATAACTTTTTCCATGAGTTAGCACATTTACTTAAAAAATTATCAGACTTTGGCATGTTGTCTAATTTTTAAAAATTTATTTGAGAAAGAGGAAGAAAACCAGAGAGAGAGAGAAAAGGTGGTAGAGAGAGAAAGAAAGAGAAGGAAAGAAAGAAAGGAAGAAAGAGAGGGAAAGAAAAAGAAAAGAAAAGGGAGAGATTGAAAGAGGGAGGAAGAGAGAGAGAGCCTACGGGTGCACCAGGGTTTCTTACTGCCACAAACGAGCTCCAGACACAAGCACCACTTTGTGCATCTGGCTTTGTGGTAGACACTGGGGAAGCAACCCGGGGCTAGCAGGCTTGGCAAACAAGTGCCTAGCTACTGCACCATCTCCCTAGCGCATGCTACCTAATATTGAAAGGATTCACTGCTTAGAAAAGAGGATAAAAAGCTTCAGGATTTTGTTGGGTTTTTTTTGTTGTTGTTGTTGTTGTTTTTGTTTTTTGCTTTTTTTTTTTTTTGCACAAGCACAGAGTAACACACACAGAGCAAATGTTCAGCTTGCAAGGTGTGATACATCATTTAATTTTTCTCACAGAAACTCTGTCACCCTTCAGCCCCTGAGCCATTACAACCTGCCTACCTCTGCCTGTAATGAATGGCAGTGACCTGGAGCCTGCAGCCCATTGCCATGGTACTTGGGAGGACAATGTATTTGCTTATTTCTAGGTGTCATTTCCAAGGCTCTTTTTAACAAATGTCAAGAATATCTTAGTGCAACCAACATGTGGCACCTTACTAAACAAACGACCCACCACTATTAGCATATGTATCATGGCTTCTGAAAGCCACCCTGTGACAACAATGTTTTCTGGTAACATTTTCCACCTGACCCTGAGGTATGATTCAAAAAGCTGACTTGAACACAACAGTTTCAGTTAGCCAAAATATTTTTTAATAAAATCAAAATGTTTTTAAGTAAAAAGCTAAAGCTTAAAAGGCATACATAGTTGAGATACACAGTATAGAGAGACATAGCAAAAGATGTTTGCTTTTTAGAAGTGAATCTTTATATGCACCAAGTGCTACTAGAAAAAAAAGAACAGGTTTTTACTTAACATTTTCATTGATATTTATACTACATGTAAATCACAAGGGTTTGACTATTCCTATGATTAACTGGAACAAAAGCACTTAAGCATCTTTCAAGTTCATTATTACAGGTTGCTTAGCAGACTGGCAGCCTGGATCTCAGACTCAGCATGACAGGTCTCAACAGATGTCATCTTTGCTCGTCATGGTTGAGCAGTGTCAGAAGCAACAGGCTCCTGGGATGGAGAGATGGCTTAGCAGTTAAGGCACCGGCCCACAAAGCCTAAGAACCCATGTTCTACACTCCAGATCCCATGTTAGCCAGATGCACGAAGGTAAGGCAAGTGCAAGGTCACACATGCTCACTAGGTGGCTCAAGTGTCTGGGGTTCAATTGCAGTGGCTGAGGCCCTAGCAATTCTCTCTCTGTGTCTCTCTCTAAAATAAAATATTAAAATAAACAAAATTAAATTAATAAGTAACATGTTCCTGTTTAAGCCAGTTGTAGCCAGCATTAAAGGACTAAGCCACAAGAGTGAGCCATCCTATCAGATTGTCCCATATATAATATATATGCTTTCATTTGTCATGTACTTAACACATGCAAATGAAAACAGCATGGTATAAAATAAAGTCTTAGTGACTATCTCCCATAAGTAACTGGTTCGTGAACTGTTTATAAGTAATTAAAATACCTTATCAAGACACCCTAAAAATCTAAAGTAAAATGAGAAATAATATAATTTTAATAGTACATGAATTCATATTGAACATGGAGAAATGCTAATTTTATTGTTGAAAATCAAATCCCTCAGAGAGTGTATCAGTTACGTTCTCTTTTCTGGGACAAAACCAAAAACAGCTTAGGAAAGAAGAGGGCTTATTTCAGCTTCCAGTTTCACGAAGTATTCATTGTGACAGGCAGGCATGTCACAGCTGAGCATATCTTTCTATCAGCAGGGAGGGACTAGCAAGAGAGCAAGCAGCATGTGGAGATGGGCTACAACACGTCAAGGCCTGCCCCAGTGACACACTTCATAAGGCAAACCTCTAACTCCTACAAGATCCACAACCTTCACAAATTGCCAACAGCTGGAGACCAATTGTTCAATGAGCCTGTGGAAGACATTTTATATTGAAACCACCACATTCTGTCCCTGGCCATCTCATGATGCAAATGCCTCCAGTCCAACTTTAAATGTTCCCCATATCTTTATCAGTTCTGACACTGTTTAAATGTTCAAATTCCATCTGAGACTCAAGACAGTCTCCTAACTGTGAGACCTATAAAATCAAAACACAAGTTATATACTTCCAACATATAATGACATAAAGTCAACATTCCCATTCCAAATGGAGGAATGGAGGCATAGCAAAGAAAGATCGAGTCAATAAAAGACTGAAACCTAGCAGGGAAAACATCAAATCCTGTTGCTCCATGTTCAATTCCTGACGAAATCCTTGGCCTCCAAAATGCTTGGGTGGCTGTGTCTTCTAGCTGTGTGATCTGCAGGCCCTCTTCAAGGCAGGATCCACCACGAGCACATGGCTCTTCCTAGAACATACCCATGGTCCTGGCATCTCCACACACCAGGGTAAACCACAGCAACCTATGGTTCATCTTCACTGGTTTCATACAATGGTTTAATGGGGTCTACTTGCAGGGACTCTGATCCTGCCTCACAGTGCTTAGCTTCAGCGGCTCTCTGGAACTGGGGTGCAACCTATGACCCTATAATTCTTGCAGTTTTCATGCTTCTAAAAGCCAGTATCATGTGGGTAGGCAACGTCACCAAGTTTTTCTATCAGACGGGGACGAGGCCTGACTTTGAGGAGCAGGGAGCTCCTTCAGCGCTCTTCTTTCCTTCCTTTTTCTTTCAAAGAAATTCATATTATTTATTTATCTTTTTTTTAAGAGAGCAAGCAAGCGAGAGAGAATTGGCACGAGAGAGAATTGGCATGCCAGGGCCTCAGCCACTGAAATTGAACTCCAGATGTTTGCGCCACCTAGTGGGCATGTGTGACCTTACACTTGCCTGAGCTTTGTGCATCTGGCTTATGTGGGATCTGGAGAGTAGAACGTGGGTCCTTAGGCTTCACAGGTAAGTGCCTCAACCACTAAGCCATCTATCCATCCCAGGAGTTCATATTCTTACTAGCTTTAACCTTCAAGAGTTTGGTCTTGCCTTTAGTAAATCTCTTTTACTGGGCCAGTACAGAGTAGATGGTTTATCTGTAATGGTTGTCCTCTCTCTCTAAAGATTACAGAAGCAGCTGCAGCTGCTGTGCCTGAGACCTCAATTATTTTTATATTTGTTTTGTGCCAAACTTTGTAAGTTTTATATACTTCTATTCTATATTTTCCCCTCTTACATTGTGCATCTAAATAAGAGCCACAAAGAAATGTCATGCAATAGTCTTAGGGGTTTTCTATCTTAAATTTCCTCCACCAAACACATTAGTCCATTACTTTCAAGTTCAACTTCACTCAAGTTCTTAGGACTTAAGCAGAGTACAGCCAAGATTCTTTGCTGGAATACCACATGAACTGCCTCCAGCCGAGTTCCTGATAAAGTCCTTTGTCCCCCTGAAACCTCATAAGTCAAGCCTCCATAGCCCACATTTCTAGCAGCATTCTGATCTTTGAAACACCCACTACAATGACTCACTGAGCTCTGCTTATAGCATTGTAAGGCTTCTCTAGTATAAAGTTTCAAATTTTTCCATATTATTTGTATCAACTAGTTCCAACACACTAACAACTACATAGTCAAGTTTATCATAGCCACACCACCATGCTCAGTACCAATTTTCTAGATCAGGTAGTTTCTCACTGCTGAGACAAAATACCCAAGCAGAATGAGCTTAAGGAAGGAAAGGAGTCATTCTCAGCTTATAGTTCTAGGGGAAGGGTCCATCATGGAGGCAAAAGCAAGGGAGAAGCAGACAGCCTGCAGCATAGCATCACATCAGCAGGAAGGCAGAGATGGCAAGCAAGCTTGAGCTGGAACATCTTACAGCCTACGCCCTCTAGCAAGGCTCCACCTCCTAAAAGATCTACAGTCTTACCAACCAGCACCAATGGCTAGGGGTTAAGTATTAAATATATATGAGTCTGAGAGGGACATTTTATGTTCAAACACCACAGAGAGATAGCAGAACTTGGGAAAAGTAGTTGAAAGGAGGAAAACAAAAAGTACACTTATATATTTGAGGTGAACCAAGAAAACCTGACTAGTAAAGGTACAACCACTGAGGTAGCAGAAGTTTGTAGTCAGAGCTGAGGAGAAGAAAACAGCTATGAAGTTACATGTTTACAGTTAATCCATAAAAATCCCCTCATAATTTTATTTCTATTACCAGTAATAAAATATTTATATCACAAAATATTATCTTCATATGTGAAAACAAAGCAGTACCAAATGTCAGAGTATATGAGAAGAGTTATTTTTGATATAATACAAAACCTCAAAATACCCTTTGAGGAATACTGTAATGTGACCACGGAGCTCTTTCTTTCAGCTGTGCAACTTTTAATGGTACTGAACCCCTCACAGACTTAGGGTTTCTACTTTAAGATTTCAGATCAAAGTACTCCAAAGAAAAGGCATAGGATAGCTGGGTGTAGGTAAAACTGAGAATTTTACAGGGCTGAGTAAGAAACCATAATGGTTATGTCCTTTAAGAGTTATCTAATCTGCCCCCCTACACTCAAGTAGGGTTTTCCCCAAATTATGTTTAGACAGTTAAGCAGTCACAATAGTATAAACATCTGCAGGAGAGGAAATTCCTCAAGCTCCCCTGGTATTCTATTCCTGTATTAACAACCCTCCTTCCAAGAAGCAATGTTTGGTCTTCACATTGTAATTAGTTACTGGCCAGCATGTCTGTCGACAAGTGTTTGCTAAGTACACAAAGGGATAATGTTTTGCTGCTAGGTCTTTGATGGCAGCCCTTCCTATGTAGTTCCTCCTAATTGCTTCTCCTATCGAATCCAACTCTAATCCTAGACTCACTAATCCTCCAGTCCTCTCATCAGACTCCATCACAGTGGGAGAATGTGTGTGTGTTCATCAGTAATTGTGTTCTTCATTGTTCAATATAGTTTCATTTTCAACAATATGTTGTTGGAAAACAAGGTGTTATCTCATTTTCACAAATGAGAAAAGTATGGCTCTAAAGGACTCAGCCACATCACACCCACGTAGTGGCTGTGCTTGCCCCTTTGGCAATGGTTGCTGGAAATCCACTCTAGTGTATGACTTCATGATTCACTCCTTGCTCTTCCACAATTTTACTTTGCCTAATCCTACACACCTGGATTGAACTACACTTTCTTCTTTTTCTAAATCCCCATATATCTCCAATGTATGGCAGATTTTCACTTTTTGTGTCTTCTCATATGCTAACTCTATTCTGTCTACCAATATCCTAAACATTTCTGTGCCTTCTCAAAGCTTCCTATTAAAGAAAAACATCAGCTTTTAGCACTCTCATCTTGCTACACTGTCTGACCTTCAAAGTGCTCATATATCTTTTTTATTTTTAGCTTTTATTTATTTTTATTTTTAAAATATATTTCATTCAGATTTTACAAAGGAGGGCGCAAAGGGGAAGGCTGAGAGGTAAGGGGAAACAACGTGGGGAGAAGAGAAGCCTAGCACGTGGAGCCCAAAAGTCCACGTGGGCCACGTGTGGCTCAGGAGTGCACGTGACCAGATAGGGACCAGGGGAAAAAAAGCACAAAAGAAAAGATAGTTCAAGGGGCTCCTGCCACATGGGGAGCTGGAGGAGATAAAGAACCCACACAGAGAGTAACGGCTAGGGGGACCCTCTGGCTCAGGTCCAGCCAAGGGAAAAACTCTCCCACAGTTGGAAGTTCCCAAGTGATCAGAAAGCCAGAGAGCCTGCCCTCCCCTTGCAAAGGTATTTACAACCTCAGGCGGTGTCTTTTGGCTCAGGTGAACCAGAGGGCCAGCTGTTTGGTTAGGGCTAGGGGCTTTCTCAGGAAGAGATTTAGCTCTGGCACAGCATTCCAGGAGCTCAACTTGACCAACCACAATATTTAAATCCTATGAAAGACCTCCCTTTCAGGAGGGGTCCTTACTGTGGAAAAACAATTCTTTGGAACAAGGCAAGAGATAAGAAAACCTTTCCTGCCCTTTTTACCTTCAGGGGTCCAGTCAGCCTAACTCGAACTCCTTTCATTCCCCCTTCTCATAAGAAGATACTCTAACTGCTGTTAGAGGACAAGGGGGGATGATGTCAGATCATTAACTATTTCCTGATGAATAGAGCATGAAGTTGTGGCAGTGAGAGAGTCTCTTCCAGAGAGGGGAACTATTCTAAAGTACCCAGCAAGTGTATTGATGTAGGGTAGGAAGACAGCCTTGGAAGAGAATGCTGGAGAGCAAGAATCAAAGTAAAGAGTTAATGAGCAGTGAGAACACAGCAATCTGGTTGTCTTCAGGGTTCCCTTCTTGTGGACGTCTAGGCCTTGGGGAGCATTTGAGGGAACCCAGGTAGATGGAGTTGGAGTATCTCAGGACCATCTGAGCATGAGCTGGCTGGGATTTTCTTCCAGAACTGTTTATCGAATAGCACAATAGTGTCTGACATAGTCTGAATCTGTTTCCATGTGCTTGTAAAACAGTTGAGATATAAGCAGAGTTATCAGAAACATATACACAACATTTAACTTTGGTACCATATTTTGTATAATAGCCTTCCAGAATGTACCCTTTTAAATTTGTCCTGGGGGTAGCCAGGGCCAAAAGTTGGTACCATAGAGCCACTGGGTGCCATTAAAGCTGTACAAATATATTTTTAGTCCAAGGACTTATTTAAGGATGTTCTGGCACAAGTTAGAGGAGATTTATCATTGGTCCCAGGATGAGGAAGTCTTTTGAATTAGGCAACCTTTGGTCAGAGTCATAGATAGACAGATAGATTAGATATAGATATAGATACAGATACAGATACAGATATAGATATAGATATAGATACAGATAGATATGTATATGTATTCCAGATTTGAAAATAACCCTTTTGACATGTATGGTTATTTTTATTTATTACAGAATTAGAACTATTAGAGCTGTGGACAACATGTCTTAAGGTCTTGCTTGTTTCCTCTCTTGGAAAGCTCTTGTATTACATAATAGGCCATTCATATATATGAGGTATTCCTTTATCTTTGATTATACATCTTTCTCTGAGTATTTAAGACCAAGCAGATAGCTGAAATTTAATCAAGGATTAATTTTGGAGGTCACTAATGACTCTCCAAAGGGGACTTTAGGGACCCAGAAGTAGCCCTATAGCTTACTGGTGTTTTCTGTCTGTTAGGATAAATCAGGGTCATGCTGGCCAAGTAGTTTTCCCTGCTTTGGGAAGCTAGAAGGACTGACTGCTTCTCAATCGTGACTCTCCTGTTTTAGACTGTACACTGATTTTTTTTGTTTGGGCCTCCATATCCTCCCTGATCAGGAAGACAGGTGACTTACCAGGGGCCAGTGTAGAAGTGTCTCATCATCTCCAGTGGCCTCGTGACCTGGCAGCACAGGCCAAGATATTGGCCTTTTTGCTCCCATGATTCCAGTTGGCTTTGGCTTCTACATAAGTGATTAATATACTTAGAAAGGAAGTTACACCAGCCTGGATGTATGTACATATAGAGCACATTTTATTACTGAAATAGGTTTAGTTAAAGAATGCCACAGGAGCTTAAAATTATTTTGTCCAACCTTGTAAACTCTAGTTGTCCTGTGGAAGAATAGGCCATATCTGGCATAGAAAGGAGGCACAGCTTATCCTTTAAATATCTAAAAGTTATAAATACAGGCAGTACCTGATTCCAGTCTTGAAAACAATACAAATCTAAACCAATTAATTTAACCTAGAAATTGTCAGAAAAGGACAAGTAAGACAGTATAAAGCTTTAGAACCTGTGTTTGAAAACATCTTTGATTAGTTCAGATACAGGGTGGGTACCAATTACCAGAGAATATTGGAAACTGAACCACAGAGTTTGAAATTATTTCTCTCAGATGAAGACCACTATTTGAGCATGAGGCTGTACCCTAAAGTAGAGAATATGTTTTAAGAGTTAATTTTTTTGTTTTGTTTTGTTTTCCAAGGTAGGGTCTCACTGTATCCCAGGCTGACCTGGAATTCACTCTGTAGTCTCAGGGTGGCCTTGAACTCACAGCAATCCTCCTACCTCTGCCTCCCGAGTGCTGGGATTAAAGGCGTGCGCCACCACGCCCGGCTTAAGAGTTAATTTTGTTATGAGCACTGACTTGAGATGCCAGAAATGAGAAAGTTACTTTACATACAATAGAGCAGAATCTGGTATTTGTTTAGCCCAAATACCTAAGGTCTAATACAACCCTTGACAAATCTGTTTTGAAAGAAAAAACACTATTTGACAACCAATGTGTTTAGCTTAATCTTTCATTTATTTGTTCATTTTTGGTTTTTCAAGGTAGGGTCTCACTCTAGCTCAGGTTGACCTGGAATTCACTATGTAGTCTCAGGCTGGCCTTGAACACATGGTGATCCTCCTACCTCTGCCTCCCAAGTTCTGGGATTAAAGGCATGTACCACCATGCCTGGCTTGTGTTTAGCTTAATCTTGATAGCAATTGATCTTAGGTACCATAGAAATTTTTATTAACATAAAACAATTTTATGTTTTACCTAGGACTTAAAATTGATAAAGCTTAGACCAACTATCCCAATATATTTTACCTAACAGGAGCATAAAAGTTATACTGACTGAAATTAAATCACTTAAACCTAAGTAATTAAACCTAGTGATGACCATTCAATAGAATTAGCATAAAGAAAACAGAAGCTACTTTTATTCATTCTTTATTTATTTATTGGAGAGCGACAGGCACAGAGAGAAAGACAGATAGAGGGAGAGAGAGAGAATGGGCGTGCCAGGGCCTCCAGCCACTGCAAATGAACTCCAGACACGACGCCCCCTTGTGCATCTGGCTAACGTGGGATCTGGGGAACGAGCCTTGAACCGGGGTCCTTAGGCTTCACAGGCAAGCGCTTAACCACTAAGCCATCTCTCCAGCCCAGAAACTACTTTTAAAGTCACAATGTCTTTAGGTATGAGTACTTCATCCTTGGAAATTAAACACTTATATGTGAACCTTTCTCTTAAGACTCAGTTTCTCCAATAGTTAAAACCTTGATGAACAGAAGAACCTAATTTACTTTACTGAGAGTCTTAAACACAGTTTTTATAACCCTCAAACCATAACAAATTAGCATCAGTGAGCTGTTAATTAGTGAGGCCTTAACCATAAGACTCAGTTTTTCTAATTAAATCCTTTGCATCAGGTAAACATATTTTAGATTTTATCCAATTAAATGCCCTCCCCTGAGCAACTTTCATTACTACCATGATGTCCTGGTCACATCTACCCTTTTTTCGTTTCATCCGTCTTTAGTCCGTGCCTCCCTTTTTTTTTCTTGGCTTCCCAATTATAATAAAACAGAAGTTGCCACCTGGAGCAACTGTTTTAAAGTTTTTATCTGGCTTGGTTACCAATTTTTGTAATTCAAATGTAAGATATTGACTGAGTTAAGAATTCATGAAAAGAATTTCCTCCTCCGTGGTGTCTGGAGTTACATTAGTATGTTTTCGAATGGTCTCTTTGAGTCTCTGAGGAGAAGTAATGGACAATTTCTGTTCCCCTTCTATTATCTAAATGAGCCCCATTTCTCAGCAAACAGGCTAGCATAGACTTTTGGGTTATCTTGGAAGCTGATTGTCCCATCTGAAACAAAGTGGAGGCGAGTGAAAAGAAGCTTCTAGAGCCAGGGTATGCCCAGTCCTGGTTGGCAGCTTGTTGAAGAAGGGGAGCATCCCTCGGAAACAGATTTTGGAGAAGAAATTAGGGCTTTACAGGAGTCCTCACCCAAATTTAAACTAAAATCCTTAAAAGTAAAGAAGTAACATAACACGATCTATTTTTTCCAGAAAAAAATTTATATGCATGGAAGAGCAAAAATCCATTATGTACATAGGAACAAGATTATTCTTATGTACATTATGTCAAAAATAGTTTATAGGTTTCACTAAAGGAGAATGGTTAATTATTTACGTAGTGGTTAAGGCACTTGCCTGCAAAGCCAAAGGACCCAAGTTTGATTCCCCAGGACCCACTTAAGCCAGACGCACAAGGTGGTGCATGCATCTGGAGTTTATTGCAATGGGTGAAGGCCCTGGTGCACCCACTCTTTCTTTCTCTATCTGCCTATCTTTTCTCTCTCTCTCTCTTAAATAAATTAATTAAATGAAATCACTGCACTATTTAACAACGAAATAACATAATGAAATTTTTTTACATGGCAGCAGGTACAAGCTGGTCCTGGTGAATCGTGCCTGAAACCCCAGCAGTCAGGAAGCTGAAACAGGAGGATCAAGAGTTTGAGGCCAGCTTGGCTTATTTAGTAAAAAACATCAAAAGCAGGGCCTGGAAGATGGCTCAACAAACTGCCTTGCAAAGCCTGATGACCTGGGTTCAATTCCGCAGTATCCATGTCAAGCCAGATATACTAAGTGACACATAGCAGTGGCCCTGCAAGTGGCAAGAGGCCCTAGCATGCCCATTATCTCTCTCTCTGATTATAAGTAAATAATTATGTTTAAAAATAAAAAAAAATATGGCAATTGGTACAACATGATCCATTTTTTAAAAGGTATATATGTATATATGTGCAAATAGCATACATATATACCCACATAATAAATTTATACATATTTGAATTTATATCCATTTCAGGGTTGTTAAGATTATTGGGAGTTTAAATTTTCATTTTGCCCAATAACTTTTCTAAATTTGAACAATGAACAAATTAATCTTTATGTTAAAAATAAAATTCTAATAACTTGAGATTTACCCTTTTAAACTAGACATCAGTAGTTTTAATAAAGTTGCTGAGGCATGCATGCGGTCCCTGTCACCATCTGACTTTGATTGCAGCAGTCATTTCTCACTGGCTGTCAGTCCTCATTGGTTCCCTCCTCTCACTGTCACTCCACATGGGCATTGTATCCATGCATTAAGTACTCTAGACATTTTACACAAATTATATTACAGGTAGTTTTTTGGTGCTTAATTTCTTTCAGTTAGCATATTTTCAAGTAGTATATACTAATACTTTAGTACTTTTCATTACTAAAGAATATCCCATTGTACAGATATATCACACTTATTTATTCATTCATGACTTTTTATGATAGCATTAAAAATTAAGGAGGACTTGGGACAAGAAGCTGTTGAAAGGTCATTTAATAATTTGAATAACGGATGAGGGGCTTAGGTAACAACAGTGTGGGGAGTGAAAGGAGATACACTTAGGAGCTGGGTGTGGGGTGTACTCTCCCTTTGAGTGACAGGCTTCTGTAATATGGGGAGTGAGAGAAACAGAGACACAAGATGGCTGCTAAAGCCCAAGCCAAACCAGGGTAATGTTCTCATGGCCTGGGGACAGAGTAATGCCACATAGATCTTCATAATGGATAGTGCCATTCAACCGGCCTAGAAATACAGTATGCTGTCCTGTTGGCCTGGACACAGGACAGTCTGAGTACCCTGCCCTGCACATAGGATAGTGTCATTAACCTGGCCCAGGCAGAGGTGAAATAGTGGATAAGGTCACGCACCCAGGCCTGGAAATATGGTAATGTTCTCCTGGCATGGATATAGGGTAATGCCATCCATTTCTCCAGGTCAAAAGGTAATGCAACCCATCAAGATCCAACCCATAGGAGGAGATGAGTTTTACTCAGGCACAAGGAGTTGCTGTGGCCTGTAGGGTATTGGTGAAGACAGGAGTAGCCTGGAAGAGAAGCTAACAGGTAAGCACAAGCCTAGAAGTAGATGGAATTCAAGTGCCAGGTAGACAAGACCACACAGGGACCATGCAGAGGGAAGACCGACAGTCAGGCACAGAAAACAAAGCCCCGACAGGCAGGCGTGAGGAGGACAAGAACAGTTTCTATTTTTAAAACAGTGCAGAATGAACAGTGTCTTCTAGGAAGAGGCTATGAATTTGCCATGTAAGGTGTAGGAGAAGGCTCCCTAGATGGACAAGGGCAGTATTACTTGGATAAGCAACTTGACATCTTGACCTATGCTCAGTGAGGAGCCCAGAGAAGGAAGAGGACCAGCCCAGGATCCAGCTGCACAGGTCTGCAGTCCTGGGTGAGCCTTGGAGAGGCTTATCAGAATGGAAATACAGACAAGCCCCATAAACACATGGGCATTGCCCTTTGGAAAGAGTTAATTTCCCTTATTTTGAAGATCAGCAGACTGGAAAGATGGCTCAGCAGCTAAATGTGCTTGCATGCAAAGCCTGACATCCTGGGTTTAATTCCCCAGTACCCATGTAAACCCAGATGCACAAAGGGGCACAGGCATCTGGAGTTTGAAACAGCATGAGGACCTGGTGTGCCCATACTTACTCTGTCTGCCTCTTTCTCTCTCAAATAAATAAATGATAAATAAATATTTTCAAAAGGAAATTAGCCCCAGTCTTATGAGTATTTCATTATATAGTTGTTTTCTTACAGATATTTTCTATCAATATGACTTTTGACAACAGTAATGTATGTTAGTGGTAGAAAATGCACACAATATAAGCAAAAGGAAGATAGCTGAACCACAGTCCACCATCCAGGGGTAACTAAAATTACTAGACATTACTACTGTCTGGAGCAGATTTTGGGAAATACCTAACTGAATTTTGGTGCTTTGCTTTCTGCTTCTGCTGACTTAGAAAAGCCGTCCATGCATCCATGTCTGCATATCTACCATTATTTTGTCTTTTTGTGACTTAGTGACTGGCGGGGGGAGGGGGTGTTCATTCAATTTCCTTAATTGTCTGAAATGTATCAAGTTATGTGACATGAGCTAGAATCTATTTTTTTTCACTAAGTGGTTGGCCAGTTCCCAGAATCATTTTTTTAACTAGTACTTTGTTCTCGCTGCAGTGTTTTGAAATCCCATATTAATACATATGGTCGCAGCAAGATATCACACTTTCTCAATTCTGACATATGGGGTAGGGAGAACGCATCCTCTTCCTTAAGAAAGTTTTAATTATGTCAGTTGTAGTAACAGAAAAGCAGAGGTATAACACAAAAGAGATTACCTCAAAGATTAATTAACAATTTATAAAATTAGTCTCTGCTAACATCTCCTCCTGTATTTAAAACTCAATCAGTCGCCACCTGCTATAAACATTTTATTGGCTAGTTCCTCACTGACAGTTGGAAACTGCTGCAAATAAAACATAAATTGGCTACAGAAGGAAACAATAAATCTTTCAAATTGTGTAAGATTTAATGTACTTAAAGTGTCGTTAGAGAACTCCTATCACACGCTAGGCAGTTAGTTACAAGTGAAAACCTGGCCCTCAGTCCTGTTCACAATGAAGAGAAAAAAACCCTGAGTAGAAGAATAAAACAAACCCTATTTGCAAAGGTGTTCATATGACAAAAGTGGAGAATGGAGCACCACATCCAAAATGAAATAAAAATCTCACTCAATTACTTCATTGCTGTCTTCAAAACTAGTACATTATTGTAGATATAACCTAAGTTTTGACAGATAAAACCTAAAACAAACTTACAGTTGTTTATTTACTTTTCAAACCTTTTATTTTCCAATTATCTATCATGAAATAGTAGTCATGAAATACTTCAAGTAATCTTTAATACCAATTAGACTCAGACCTCCCATACTTTAATCCCTTCTGGAGTTTCAAATTTAGTATAATATCACTCACTGCTATTTTTAAAATTTATTTTTAAAGTTTTCATACAAGTATATATTGTATGCTGACAACATTCCCTCCACCTTGACAACCCTCCCTTTTCTCACCCCTGTTCATTTATCAGTCCCATTTGCCTCCCTGGGCAGCTGTGCTTCTGCTTCGATGTCATACGTACATGCATAAGTTTATGTATCTACATAAAATACAAGTACCACAAATGAGAGAAAATGTATAATATTTGTCTAAGACCAGCTAGCTTACTTCACTTAATATGATTATCTCTAGCTGTACTATCCTTTTTCCCACAGATGATGT
The DNA here is from genome assembly GCF_020740685.1 of Jaculus jaculus. Classification (NCBI taxonomy): domain Eukaryota; kingdom Metazoa; phylum Chordata; class Mammalia; order Rodentia; family Dipodidae; genus Jaculus; species Jaculus jaculus. The sequence goes on from NC_059117.1 coordinate 15,988,135, forward strand.
CTTCATTATTTGTGATTGAAAGAATTCCATCATATAGATATGAATTTGTGTTCTATGCATTCTTCTATTGCTGGTTGCATAATTTAGCCTTTGTGAATACTGCTTCAATAAGCATTCGTGTGTAAGTATCTCTGTGACACACTGGTTTAGAATCCTTCAGTAAATACACAAGCATAGCTGGTTCATATGGAAGATTGAGTTTTGGATTTGTGAGGAAGCTCCATATTGATTTCCAGTGTGGCTGGCCTCGCTCATGTTCTCACCACTAGTTTATAAGAAAGGGCTCCCCTTCGACCATATCCTTGCCACCTTGGTTACTCACTGCTATTATGACAGGAAGAAGATAATATCTCAATATAGTTTTAATTTATCTCATGGCTAATTAAGTTGAACATTTTTCATGTGTTTATTGGTCATGTGTGCCCCATCCTTTAAGAACTGTCTGCTTATTTTATTGGCCCATTTATTGATTGGGTTGTTTGATTTTCTCTTGTTTGTTTTTTAGTTATGTTGTAGATATAAATCTTCCAAAGTTTAGAGAGCAAAGATTTTTCTCCCTGTCTATAGGCTGTTTCTTCGCTCCATTACCAGTTTCCTTTGCTGTACAGAAGCTTTTTAATTTCATGAGTCCCATTTGTCAATAGCTGTATTTCCTGAACAATTGGAGTCCAATTTACAAAGTCTTTACCTATGCCTACATCCTGAGGTATTTTCACTGTAGTTCTCATAACAGTTTCAGGTCTTTAAGTTATTCAAGTCATTAAGGTAGTTTGTACTCTTATAAAATTTTATGGAGATTGCACTGAATCTATAGATTGTTTTTGGCAATAAAGCTATTTTGAGTATATATTTTTAATTAATTAATTTATTGATTTATGAGAGAGAGATAAAAAATAGGCAGATACAGAGAAAGAAAGAAAGAGAGAAAGAGAGAATGGGTGTGCCAGGGCCTCCAACCACTGCAAATGAACTCTAGATGCATGTGCCCTCTTGTACATCTGGTTTACATGGGTCCTGGGGAGTCGAACCTGGGTCCTTTAGTTTTGCAGGCAAGTGCCTTAATCACTAAGCAATCGCTCCAGCCCATAAAGTTATTTTTAACAATATTAATTATTCCAGTCTATCAACATGGGATATATTTAAATCTTCTACTGTCCTCCTTAATTTTTTTCTTATTTTAAAGTTTTCATTGTAAATGTTTTTACTTCTTTGGTCAGGCTTATTCCATGGGTTTTGTTATTATTATTGTGTTTTAGTTGGTTGTGAATGAGATTGTTGCCATGATTTCTTTCTCAGCATATTTTAGACTAGTTTACAGAAGAAGTATCAATTTTTTGTAAGTTAATTTTGTCCCCTAACACTTTGCTGAAAGTAGCTAAGATTTTTTTGGTAGAGTATATAGGGTCTCATGTATAGAATCATAGCATTTAAAAGTAAGGAGTCTTTAATTTATTCCTTTCCCGTTTCCTTTATTTCCTTGTCTTATCTTATTGTACTAGCTAAGACTTCAAACACTATATTGAATACAAGTGGAAACCCTTGTCTCATTAATGATTTAAGTAAAAATGTTTAGAGTTAACTCCATTTAGTCTAATGTTGGCTATAATTTGTTGTATATCGCCTTTAAATGTTTAGACATTTTTGTTCCTGGTACCTATAGGCCTTTTATCATCATGAGATATTGGATTCTGTCAAAAGAATGCATCTATTGAGATGACTATATGACTTCAGTCCTTGAGTTCTTTTATGTGATGAGTTACATTTATCGATTTACCTATGTTGAATCATCCTTATATTCTTGTAATGAAGACAACTTGATCACAGTGAATGATCTTTTTAACTTTTTTTTAATTTGGGAGAAAGAGGCAGATAGATAGACAGGCAGATGACAGACAGATAGATAGCTGGGGCCTTCCGCCACTGCAAAAGAACTCGAGACGCATGTGTCACCTTGTGCACATGGCTTATGTGGGTCTTGGGAAACTGAACATGGGTCCTTAGGCTTCACAAGAAAGCCATCTCTCCAGCCCTGGGGTTTTGTTCTTACATTCCAAAAGGATCACACCTGATCAACTGATAGTCACCAGGATGTTAGGTCAGACACAGAGGTGGGTAATAACTGACTACTAAGGGGCTAAAGATAAAGGCGATTTTATTTTGCTTTGCAAATATAAAACCTTCATGGCAGTGTTATTTACGACATTGGTACATGGAATTTGGGTAACCTAAATCTGTGTTCCCAGGACATGATCACTCATCTTTTGCATGATGCCCTGCGTGGGATCCCAAGGGCAAGCCACTTCCACTTAGGATGTACCCAGTTAGAGCCAGGTACCAGCAGGAGCCCCCTGTGCCCAGCCACCCCCTGCTGTCTCCTTATGTAAATGTTGTGAATTCATTTTGGGGCTGAAGCTCCCTTGATTTGGTCAATAGTCCATTTGTTTCTTCTGAGCTGGTTTCAGGACCCTCTTGCTGCTGCTGGATATCTTCTTTACGGCAGGCTTCTAAACTGTTTGTTCTAAGGTATCCATTTTGTTTGTTTGCTTTGAGAGAATTTTGGTTTTGGCCATTCAGTTTGTTGTCTGTGTTCAGGTACTTGAGAGCATTTTGGTTTCTGTTTGTCTCTGTCAGCATTGAGCACTTGTTTTTTTTTTCTCTTAACACTCTTCCAAAAAGAAAGAAAAGAAGAAGAAGAAGGCGGCCAGGTGTGGTGGCACACACCTTTAATCCCAGCACTTGGGAGGCAAAGGTAGGAGGATGCTGTGAGTTAAAGGTCACCTGAGATTACATAGTAAATTCCAGGTCAGCCTGAGCAAGAAAGACCCTACCTGGGAAAACCAAAAAAAAAGAAGAAGAAGAAGAAAGGGGGGGGGGGACTACTTTTTTTGATGTTCTAGCTGGTTTGAAAATTATGTTAATTTAACTTGCAAGTATTTGATTTTTAAAAAATGGGAAAATCTAACTAAAAATAAATTGGGTTTCCATTTTCCACAATGGGAAACATTTAATCCTAAATTGGGGTCCATTTCTATTTTTACTTTTTTTTGAAATGCGAAAGTCCTAGGCAATAATATCTTTTATATTTTAAAAAGAAAATAATAATGGGCAGCCTGCTTTAATTAGAATTTTAAAACATCTATAAAAATAATTAAACTGGAAACTTACAGAGTAATCAATAAGAGTTCTAGAACCTATAAAAGATGATGTTCAATGTGAGTAATATTAAGCAAATTTGAGAGGTTATATCAGAACTAAAGATAAATTATGTGGAATCTAACTATTCTTAATTTCAATTCTCAATCCTCTCTCCTTTCTGCTCTCTCCAAGCAGAGCAAGTTCCCATATCAAAGAAAAGACTGTTGTTATTTGTTGTAAGGTAACACTTGGGGACTTCCATACTAGATTGAAGTCCTCACTTGAAGAGTCCACACCATGATCTCAGGCATGTTTTCACTTGCGCCTTCCTATGCCTAACCCTCATGCTTAAGCTTATACTAAAATATCTTTAATGAAATCTTCACCTCTGCTTCATACTGGCTCTTCCTGGAATTCCATCAATCCTGGATAACCTAAGTTGAGGTCCTTGAAGGCCTAAGGGCACTCCTCAGGCTGTCGAAGGTCGTAGTGTGGAACCGTCTAGGCCCCCTTGCTGCTTATATTCCAGAGGCTCACAGAAGATCCATATAGAATACTGTAGGTAAGTATTGGTAACTACTGGTTCTTCTCAACTATATTCTTGGATTTTATATCTTGATTTCTTTGCATTAGTCTATTTTTCTGGCCAAACCCCATATAGCGTTTAATGAGTGCCACAGTCCCTGAAGATAAGAACCTCTAGACGCCTACACCCTGTTCCTGGGTCCGATGGAACCATCCATGGCTCTTCTAGGGGACATCACATAAGGGCTGATCCCCGAGATGTCCTAAGCCACTCTCTATTCCCCAAGAGAGCAACCCAAGACCCAGTGAGAAAACTACTAATAGCAACTTTTGTCAGGTGTGTCCATGATCAACATGATATGTTCGTTTGTGTATGTTCTGTCCAAAAAAGTGACAACATAAAGCTCCAAATATATATAACTTGTGGCCACTTAAATTTTTTATTATTTTTATTTTTGCTTTCAATATATGTTTTGGTATAACAACTTAGAAAGTGTGAGTGTGTATAAATGGGAATGTTTGGATGATCATCATTAAAAGGCCTTATAAGTGCATACTCATAAATTTAAGTATTTTTAGCTTCTTAGACCTTATGAAAATGTTATCTTTAGATTTAGTAAATGTTCCTGAAATCCTAAGTGCTACTTGTTTAGGTGATAACATAGTGTTCATTGGACTCTTAAGACAGAAGTTTCATTAGGCGATAGAGAGTAACACTGGTTACATAGATTTTGATGATTTCTTTCCAAAACACATTTAAGAACAATTCTATTTCATTGCTTTGTGATGGTCATAGGTAATAAAAATAAGATATCAAAATACTTCTAAATAGTATATACAAATGATCCCTTAGTTAGATTGGTTAGAATGGGTTTCTTTTTCAGGATTGATATACAAATGCCAAGAACACTTTTTTTTTTTCATTTTATGTGCCTGTCAGGAATCTAAATTTTCTCTTCACTAGTGGAGATTACAAAATATGCAATCCCAGAAAATAATGGTATTAAGTCTTGGTAGGCCTATTTATATGGCCATGTTAATTAAGTTTTAAACTAATATTATAATTTTTGACCAATTTTAACTTACAGTTGTAACACTAAGATATAAAAAAAATTGCCTATCAATCTATGTTATCCTCCTTCACAAAAGTTTTTAAATCTTTTAAAAATTGTTTTATCAATGTTAAAAAAGGTAATTTTTTTGAAGGCTTAGCTTTTCAGATCTAAATTTTCTGTTTCGTTTCTATTAACCCCTATCTTTTTTATATTTTATTTATTTATTTGAGAGAGAGAGGGAGAGAATGGGTGTGCCAGGGCCTCCAGCCACTGCAAACAAACTCCAGATGCATGTGCTCCCTTGTGCATCTGGCTTACATGGTCCTAGAGAGTGGAACTGGGATCCTTTGGCTTTGTAATCAAATACTTTAACCAGAAGGCCATCTTTCCAGCTCTTCTATTAAGCCATATTGTTTTAAGGTAGAGGTTTAAGATTAAAGATTAAAAATAGGGCTGGAGAGATGGCTTAGCGGTTAAGCGCTTGCCTGTGAAGCCTAAGGACCCCGGTTCGAGGCTCAGTTCCCCAGGTCCCACGTTAGCCAGATGCACAAGGGGGTGCACGCGTCTGGAGTTCGTTTGCAGAGGCTGGAAGCCCTGGCGCGCCCATTCTCTCTCTCTCCCTCTATCTGTCTTTCTCTCTGTGTCTGTCACTCTCAAATAAAATAAATAAAAAATTTAAAAAAAAAAAATAAAGATTAAAAATAGCCAGATTAATGTTCTAAAATAAAAATTAATAATGATATAGATCTAAATAAAAACTACCTCTAGCCAGGCATGGTGGTGCACACCTTTAATCCCAGTACTCAGGAGGCAGAGGTAAGAGGATTGCCATGAGTTTCAGTCCACCCTGAGACTCCATAGTGAATTCTAGGTCAGCCTGGGCTAGAGTGAGACCCTCCCTCGGGGAAAAAAAAAACAAAAACAAAAACAACTACCTACCTCTATATCTAAGACTCTTGGGATAGGAAGAAGTGGCTTTCTCATTTCAGTATTACCATGGAGAAAGAAAATTGTTATCAAAGGCAATCAAAGCAGGATAACATCTTGGAATCAAGGTTTTAAAACATTTGTTTTTTGAAGTAGGGTCATGACCTGGAAGTCACTATGTAGTCTTAGGCGGGACTTGAGCTCACAGTGATTTTCCTACCTCTGCGTCCCAAGTGCTAGGATTAAAGGCATGTACTGCCATGCCCAGCTAAAACATATTTTTATGGTTAGTCTGTAGAACTCTGTAGGCAAGTATATTATTCACCCAAGTATGTTAATTATTCAAGGAAATCAGAAAGCAGAGATGAGTCACAGATGAATCATTATCTCTATTTTTGGATTTCAGGTCTAGAAGAAACATTCCTTTCCTCAATTCCCCAAATGGGAACAATTGTGTTAAGGCAGAATCTTGGGTACTAAAATCCAATCTAAGCAATGAGAACATTCATGTAATTTGAACTAAGACAAAGACTTACCAAATAAAATCTTGATTAAGATTGTTTAAATAACTTTTTTGAGCACATATCTACATGGACTTTAAAAATGCTGGGTGAGGGCTGGAGAGATGGCTTAGCGGTTAAACGCTTGCCTGTGTAGCCTAAGGAACCCGGTTCGAGGCTCGGTTCCCCAGGTCCCACGTTAGCCAGATGCACAAGGAGGCGCACGTGTCTGGAATTCGTTTGCAGTGGCTGGAAGCCCTGGCACGCCCATTCTCTCTCTCTACCTCTATCTGTCTTTCTCTGTGTGTCTGTCACTCTCAAATAAATAAATAAATAATGGACAAAAAATATTTTTAAAAAAATGCTGGGTGAAACAAGTGGTTCTTTTTTATTTTTATTTTTGTTTATTATTTATTTATTTATTTGAGAGCAACAGAGAGAGAGAGAGAGAGAGAGAAAGAATGGATGCAGCAGGACCTCTAGCTACTGCAAACGAACTCCAGATGCATGCGCCCCCTTGTGCATCTGGCTAACATGGTTCCTGGGGAATTGAGCCTCGAACTGGGGTCCTTAGGCTTCATAGGCAAGCACTTAACCACTAAGCCATCTCTCCAGCCCAAAAAGGTGGTTCTTTTAAAGTTTTTAAAAAAATGCTGGGTGATACTCATGTTCAACTGAAACAACAATTAAGTATTCCAAGTAACTAAACATTTGTAATTCTTATTTTTATATTTTATAAATCCCTTTATATTTAAACATTTAAAAAGTTCTCTAAAATATTTAAGCTTTTCCTTAGTATGCTTTACATGATAAAAATTATGCTAATGTTAGTTGCAAGATAGCTACAAGTAAGGATAATATCATGTTGTTTCATTAATTATGTTTTTGGTATGACTGTCTGTTTATCTACACTGCTACCTTACTTGAACCAAGATTTTATATTTAAAGGATTCAAGTTGCTCTCATCATTCAGTATTCTCTGAACATAAAACAAACTTCTAGCTTTAAATTAATAGACTTAATTTAACCTAAACAAACATTCTGTGGTACCTCTGATTTTAAATCCAAATTCTTAAAAAAGAGACATTTTTTTCTAGATATATATTCCGTGTGTGTGTGTGTGTGTGTGTGTGTGTGTGTGTGTGCGCGCGCGCGCACATATACTCAAACAAAAATACGTATTTTGGTCTAGCCAAAATACTGTGCTTACAAATGTAAAAAAAAAAAAAAAAAAACTAATCTAAAACTGTCAGAGGTCCTATGAACTGAAATTTCTGATAAGATTAATTTAATTCTAACTTCATTTACTCTTAGAAATACCCAAATTTTGGTTAACTCCTCATATCCAAATTATACAAAAGACGTCATTCTCTATTAATAAGAATATTCATGATGTCTTATAACTTGAGAGCTGACATTTCTTAAGTCAATATTTAAGGTGTGCTCTAATACAGTTAACTGAGATTAACAGTGACTCTTACTAGAGACCCATTTCCTTTTCTGGCTCTAAAATAATAAATAACATTTAGTTAGGTCCATAAAACCTACAAATCCTAATTTGTAACACACATGACCTTTCATTTCTATTCCAGTCACAAAAATATTTGGGCAAAAAAACCTGGACAATTTGTTGTAAGATATTGTATTAATATTTGATTTCTACTATGATGTGACTGCCCATTTACTTTCCCACATGGGGACCTAATACAATACTAAGGTAATACTACAGATCAAGTTATTATCTACAAGTAAGAGTTACAATAATTTGCATGTTAAAAACTAATTTTTTCAAGTAGAGCTAGCCACTTCATAGATATTCATAGATATAAGAAAAAGCTGGCCAAAAAACTAGAAAAGGTTATAAATTATTTTATGCACTATAAACTTAAAATAAAGAAAGTATTTCATAAAATACAAATAATGTAAACATGGGGGAAGCATGACCTATCTAATTTTAAATATATATAATGTCTATGTCAGAGTCAGGCTCAGGTTGCTGGGAAGAACCTCCAGAGCAGACACAGTTCATGGGAGGAAGGGAACTGGTGAAGCTTACAGAGAAGTTCCACAGAGGCAGAAGAGCCGACCACTCTCATAGGCCAGGCAGAGAGAGAAAATCAGCAGCAGCAGCACAAGCAGGCACACCCCGGAACTCAGGCAAAGCTCCAGCACTTTACATATCTTTAGACTGGAATCCAGATCCAGTCCCAGGAACAAATACCTTAAGGCTGGACCCCAGGATCCACACAGGGACAATTCCTCCCCCCAGGTGGCTGGAGATCTAAATTACAAGCTTTAATAAACTTCTGCATGTATTGGGGGACAGCTATTCAAACGACCACATTCTAGCTGGCTTAAAAAAAATGTCTACTTCCCTCACCTGTTGACTTAAGTTTGTTAGGCCAGACATATTCGTGATTATATTTAACTTTAAATATAATATTCCCATTATATGCCACATGTACATGTTATTTTATACACAGCAGACAAAAAATTAATTATACCTGGATAATGAAGGCTAAAAGATTTGACATAATCAGTGATTTTTCCTTAATGGCTTTATTAGCAATTCCTCTCTCCTGAAGATGGTTTCCTTGCCTATTACCCACATCTACGCAAGATTCTACTGCAATGGGGTGTTAGGGGTTTAGAAAAGTCCTTGAACCCCAAATCCTGGGTCTGCATTTGAATTTAACCAAAGAATTGGGCAAATGTGACCGCGAAGGATAATTATTAAATTATATTTATTTAGAGAAGTACAGAGCCAAGGTAGAGAAAATGAATATACCCATGTGACCTGAGAGCCCACATGGTGGTTCTGGAAAAACCGTGGAGAGGACAGACAAGAAAGTACAAAGAGCTCCTGCCATGTAGAGCGCAGGAGGGGTAAAGAGCCTATCTGGGAAGTAGGGGTTAGGGGGTTCTCCCCTTAACTAGACTGGCCAAGCTGAGGGGAAACTCACCAGTACTTGGAGGTTCACGAGTGGTCAGGCAGCCCTGTGGTGGTGGGCCCTACCTTCAGGCTCAGGTGAGCTACAGAGACAGCTGGTTAGTCTGGGCTAGAGGCTGGTTCAGGAAGAGGCTAGCCATGATGTTAAATTCTGGGGATTAAACTTGACCAACCACAATGTCAGGATTGGGAAAGGGAACCTTCCTCCCAGAAGGCACCCAGTTGTTTGTGGAAAACAGATCACCTTTAGGCAAGCAGTCAGACCATCCATCCTTTGATCTCTAGAAAGTGCATATTTCAGAGGGCAGACATGTCTACCTTTTCAGGGGTCCAGCCACCCTAACTGTCTAACAAAGACTCCCTCTCAGTAGGAATGAACTTTCCTAGCTATGTGGGACATATTAAATAAAACATTTGGCCTTTGCATGCACAAAATGTGATGTTTGGCCAACAGGGAAAACTGTGAACGAATGTTTCTAGAAAAGTGTTGCATTTGCTACGCATACTTCCAGCAAAGCTGCATGGACTGATAAAGCTCCTGTGATCACAGAGAGATGGAATATTGCAAGTCAGAGCCACATTACCTTGGGCCACCTTTAGCCCCTCAACAGCCATTTATTGCCCACCTCTGTGTCTGAACTAACATCCTGGTGACAATCAGTTGATCAGGTGTGAGCATTTTAGGAATGTAAGAATAGACCCCCAGCTTCCACCAACCTAAGGGCTACGAATATCATCAGATAGCATGTGAGGCCTATGGTGAAGATTTCCCTGCTTTGCTGTAACCTGCCTACCTGATGGTCAGCCAATGTATTTGAAAAGTGCCTTGATTTATGACTCTCTTTTGTTATGTAACTATAAAACCTTCATGAAATCCTTAACATATTGGAACATGGAATTGGTGTACCATGAATATGTATTCCCAGGCCATGGTCACTCATATTTGGGTCCAGAATAAACTATCTCTTACCTCCATTGAGGTGAGAGCTGTGTCTTGTATTGACAGCTGGCAAGGAGGGAGAGACACACTATGTGCCCATTACAGTGAGGAGCTTCAAGTACAGCCTCAATTATTTTTTAATAGTTATTTCTCAGGAAAATACTCCTGTGTACGTAGGCAGGATTGGGTGTAGACCAAGTGCCTAAGTTAGACAAATCCAAGATACTAAGGCCCACATGGAGATAAACAATAAAGGAACTCTCCTTGATAGACATTTGTATTCTAAAAGGCCAAATGAGAAATATTCCTTTGGAATAAAAGTCATATTCTGTACATAAAAATATTTTAAAATCAAACAATATGGGATTTCAGGACCCCAAGCCAATTACTTTCTCACTGGGAAACTTCAAGACTAGATGATAGAGACATATGTAACACTAGCTACAGCTGCATCTTGGGTTGTTTTCGGGGTCTGCTCCAAGCACCTTGCTGGTGTGTTACAAACACAGAAAGTCTGACAAAGCAGCAGTTATTTCCATACTCACCTTCTAGAGAAGGAACTGAGGACCAGAAAGGAAAGTAAGATACCAGGGCCAGCCAAGTCAAGGAATGACAGTGCCATCAAAACACTGGCCTACCAGCCTCAAAGGCTGCGCTCATTAGAATATGCCATGCTGTATCCATGCTAATCTTTGGAAGATGTGTCTTGCGTTCCTTTTTACTTCTAGGAATGCAGGTTGAGGGTTAAAGGAAGGCAGCAGCAAGAACACTAGCATAGGGAGGGAACAAAAGGCATTTGGGAGAAAGGGAAAGCAATGCTGCTTTTCCAACACCGGTCTTGCTCCAGAAGGAAATGCATGCCGCAGCAGTCATGTTTCGTTAGGTTACTGTCATGCTCCTTCAGTAACCATGGAAAGGTGAGGACAAGGGAAGGGGTACTGGGAGCTTCTAAGGGTCATGTGCACTTGATTGACTGCTCAGATCTAATTGTGGGAAGGCGGGACGGCTGATGCTGGGGCAAGTTGGATCTTTTCCTCCACCCTGGCCCATAGGTGTGTTGGCCCTGACTCCTGCTCACATCTCTTGATTCTGGGTCTTTTCCTTCTTCTCTTGAACTTATTCTGATGACCATCGTCCAAGAAAATAGCAGAAGGGACCTGATTCATCTGGATCACATTAACGCCTTGGGTCTTGCTATTTACATTCATAAAACATGGTATCGCGAGATCACATTTGGCCAAAGTTTTCCTTAAAAATAGTTTTATTCTCTGATCCTCTTTTTATTAGCTAGAAGCAGAACAAAAAGGATTGTGTCTTTAAAGGCAGGGACAGAAAGAAAAAGACATTCTATTCTAGAAATGTTTAGCAAGCAAATAACTCAAGAATACTTATCCAAGTGGCTACACTCAGATATCTGAAAGGAAATGGGAAAGCCATCTTCTTGGCTACCATGACTTTCATATGGAGTCTAAACCCCAAACGCAACCATAGGCGGGCACATTGCTATTATTTGGACGTTTGGGCAGGCCTCTTACCTGGCATGACTATGGGCTGTGGGGCTGCGGCATCTGTACTCACGCAGAGACGGCCGCCCTTGGCTAATCTCTCACACAGCAGAGTGATGTGTTTCTTCAGCCGGCTCGTGTCTTTGGGCATGTTCAATTGGCTGCTGAGGTTCAAAGCCTGCTCCTTTGAACTCTTTGACAGGCAGGTCTTCAACAGGTGGGCAACAGCGGCATCTACCATTTCTTCCCAGCCCTGTAGGCAAAAGCCCATTTGGAATGCAAAAAAATGGCAGTGAGCAAAGGGGCCACTTTACTGTCACCCACATTATACAGATGATTATACGTCTATGTTCAAGTGTTAGAAAAGAGCTTGGGATAAGCCATACGTACTCCATACCAGCCTGGTTCTGAATTCTGGCTTGGTCAGCTATTTTCCCTTGACTGAGTTACTAATTTCTCTTGGCACAAGCTTCCAGTAATTAAATGAGATGGTACATCAGAAATGTTTTTTCCTGTGCCAAGAATAGTGTAACCAATAACACAAAGTTAGTCTTCAACACAAGCCTATTTGATCCCTTGGTGGCTGTGGATGCCAGTGGGATTGCTGCTTTCCCTTACATGTGTGCTGCAGAGGAGCTAGCTCAGACAGCCCTGGGATACCTTAGGAGCAACTGGAATGGAGAGAAGAACCTGGAGTCTCAGCTGCTGCTGCAGCTTTGGGTTTTGGGTTTTGGGCTCTAGATTCAAGAGTAATACTGTGATACATAGGCCTTCTCCAGTCCTACTTCACCATCAAGTGACAGAAAACAACACGGGGAAAGCAGTGGACATTCATCCCACATCGTCAGAAGCACACTGCATGCTGTAGCGAGGGACTGAAGAAGGCAGTGTCACTTTCGCAGATGGGGCTGCAGTGTCGCAGACACCAGTGTTGCGCCCCACCTCAGCACTGTCACTGAGGACACTGCTGTCACCATGGTTACACTGGAGAAACTCCTTCAGGTAGGTGCAGATAACACTGGCAAAGAAGGGAGCGGTACAGAATAGGAGGGACAGGTGAGGGGCTCCCATTGGGCATCCCAAAGGGTCCTAGGGATGACTGGATAAGATCTCTATGACAGCCTACATGGCTGAAGCAAGGTAATGGAGAGGTCTGGGTGAAGTCACTGAGACTCAGTTTGTGTTCAGAGGGCAGTGAAGCCTGGACAATCACCATGGAATGGTGAAGAAAGGCATGGTGTGATTTATAGTCCAGTTCTTTATATTTGATCTGAGAAACAGAGAAAAGATGACTGTAAGCCCTAACTGTGAAGGGCACTCCATCCTTAAGCTTGCCTCTGAACCACCTTTCAAACTTGGATGGCCTGATTCGCAAGCGTCAATGTCTGAATCCCAACGTTCCACTCAGCATATAAGGCATGAGCCACTCCAGCTCCTGTTCTATTAACTCTCTTCCCACCATCTCCTCATTCAAGCCTCTGCGCACACTCAGCTCTCATATGGCAATGTGCCCTGCCCCCACTCTTTACCTGACCCACTACCACTTAAAACAAGGATGACATTCACAGACCCCCTTTTGGGGGGGGGGGGGCTCCTTGACCTTCCTGCATCTGATTCCATCCCAACACACCTCGCTCTGGGCTGTGCTTGTTGTCTGCAGAGTTGAATGCACAGTGATCTGTCCTAGTTCAGTCAAATCAAACTTTATAAGCATCTACTAGATCTCCTAGCAACTGCGCTGCAGGCTACTGAGATAAACAACTGCGGCTGGCCATGAACGCCATGGCTTTAGAACTCAACAGTGTCAGTCGGGACCCTGAACACCCAATTACCAATGGTCATCATAGGGATTCATGGTGGATCGTGCTTGTAGTTCCAGAACATAAAGGCTACGGCAGGACGATGGCCATGAGGCAGAGGCTAGACTTAATTACAAAGGAATATGCCACCTCAAGAGAAAAACAAAAAAACCTGGAGAGGCTACTGCTGTTATCAAATCTTAAAACTCATGGGCTCACAGACTCTCCATGTACCCATGTACTGGCGGACTCCTAGGAAAACTCCAGTGACATCTAGGACAAGAGAAGGACCATGTGAACAAACTAACGGTACCCACTTCTCCCCTGACCATCTGTGTTCTTGGCAGTCTCCATGAAGAAGGAATAAGTTAACTTAAAAAAAAAAAAGCCTCAAAATGCAGGAAACCACTGACGTAAGTATATCTTTTCTTTCTGCTTTCCTCTCTTCCATTTACTTTGGATTTTTTAGGACCACACAGAAGCTTCACTATTTTAGGATGTGGCTGCAGATGTTTTTAAATTGGGGTTACCAATGGATATGAATCATCTACAGGAAGAGCCACATATGAGATTTCTATTTCAATTTTCTTGAAATAGGATTCAAATCTAGAGCAAAGTATCTAGAACTGTATCAAAATAACTAAGCTGCATATCATTTCATGTATCATCTTTACAGCAACAGACTAAACTTCGAGCGATGCAGTTATTCCAACCTCAAAGCTATATTTACTTATGAGGGAGTATGTTTATCTACATACTGATCCTAACTTTGAACATCTTTGTCCATTAAATAAAACAGCAGCTTGAGCATGTCTATCTTTTTATTTGCTTAAAAATAATTACTTAGGGGGCTGGAGAGATGGCTTAGCGGTTAAGCGCTTGCCTGTGAAGCCTAAGGACCCCGGTTCGAGGCTCAGTTCCCCAGGTCCCACGTTAGCCAGATGCACAAGGGGGCGCACGCGTCTGGAGTTCGTTTGCAGAGGCTGGAAGCCCTGGCGCGCCCATTCTCTCTCCCTGTATCTGTCTTTCTCTCTGTGTCTGTTGCTCTCAAATAAATAAATAAATAATTTATAAAACAATAATAATAATAATAGTTATTATTATTTAGGGTCAACTTGAATACAATATCACATTAAATATAGTATGGTGGTTTGATTCAGGTGTCCCCCATAAACTTAGGTGTTCTGAATGCTAAGTTCCCAACTAATGGAGATTTGGGAATTAACACCTCCTGGAGGAAGTGTATTGTTGAGGGTGGGTTTATGGGTATTATAGCCAGTTTTCCCTTGACTGTGTTTGGCACACTGTACTGTTGCTGTTGTTCACCTTATGTTGGCCAGGGGGTGATGTCCACCCTCTGCTCATGCCATCGTTTTCCCCTGCCATCATGGAGCTTCTCCTTGAGTCTATAAGCCAAAATAAACGTCCCCCCCTCAAAAAAAAAAAGCTGCACTTGGTCAGTTGGTTTATGACAACAATGCGAACTTGACTCCAACAGTAATTTTGATACTGAGGAGTGGGGTTGCTGCTAGATACATGACTATGTGGCTTTGGCCTTTTGGAGCTGATTTTTCAGAGGAATGTGGAAGGATTTGAAACCTTGGCCTAAGAGATGCCTTGCAGTGCTTTAAGTACAGCTTGATGGACTATTCTGGTCTGAGTTGAAAGACCTGAATGCAGTAAGAACTATGGACTATGAGGTTTGGCTTATGAGAGGGAGAAAGAGCTTTGCCTACACTGGGATGGAAACAGATATGTGGGAAGCTTGCTGTTATGCCTATGTCCTGAGAAGTTGTGCAGGGTTGCATTGCATAGAAACTGACTGGTGTGAGCAGAGGGATATGACACAGAAAAAACAAAATCTTTGGGCCAAAACTTATACCCGTTCAGCTGAAATTGTATGAGAGATTACAATTTTTGAAATTAGGTCAGCTGACCTGCACTGGGAAAACAGGAAGAATGCAATCTTTTGAAGGAGCCTGAATGCTGAAGGCATATCCTGTTCCTCAAAGTCTGCTTTATTCCCCCCACCCCCGGATTAATAAATTGGCACCTTACCTGGTATTATGGAGTCTAAGAAATGCAGGAAAGAGAGGGTCATTGAATTTGCAACATGGTCTTCTGCTTTTGGAAATGGCCATGGGCAGTGTGAAGCAGATTTGCTGGATGCCTACATGGAGACCCAATGGAGCTGTGAGGATGGACCAAGGATTGCAGTGGAGACCCAGTGGAGATGCCGGGACCATGAGATGGCTGCTAAGGAGAGCTGCCAGCCCTGGATGAAGTTTCCCAGGACTGTGAGTAGCCTAGCTGGAGGGGTGGAATTGGAACTCCAGAGACTTGGTGCTGGCTAGAATTATCTGACTTGTACATTTAACACTGACTAGAATTGTTGGACTTGGAGCTACAGAGTTTGATATTTGCCCTGTCTAAATCTTGTACTGGTTGAATATTTCTTTGCTATGCCCAATGCTATCTTCTGCAGTGTGAGTGTGTATTCTCTGTCATGATGGGGTTTGGGGGGATTTTTTGGTATTATGGCTCAGTTAAAAGACCTTAAGATTGTCGGGATATTTGATCATTTTTAGGATTGATAAAAAATATGGGGACTTTTAAAGTTGGACTGAATGCATTGCATTTTACATCATGGATGGTTATCAGTTCATGGGGGCCAGGGAAGGAATGTGGTGGTTTGATTCAGGTGTTCCCCATAGACTTAGGTGTTCTGAATGCTAGCTTCCCAGCTGATGGAGATCTGGGAACTAATGCCTCCTGGAGGGAGTATATTGTTGGGGGAAGGCTTATGGGTATTATAACCAGTTTCCCTTGGCCAGTGTGTGGCATCCTCTCCTGTTACTATTGTCCACCTTATGTTGACCAGGGGGTGATGTCCACCCTCTGCTCATGTCATTATTTTCCCCTGCCATCATGGACCTTCCCCTCAAGTCTATAAGCCAAAGTAAACCCCTTTTTCCCCCAAAGCTGCTCTTTGGCCGTGTGATTTCTGCCAGCAATGTGAACCTGACTGCAACATATAGTGAAATTTTTAAAAAAACCTAGAAGGTGACTGAAATATGGCTCCTATCTTCTAGTACCTTACACTCACTACTAGTATAGAAATATTAAAAACACAGTGACTTAGAAAATGAAATACATGTACAGAGAAAGGCATAGAGTACTTTAGGAATGATCTGTTTTTAGCTCCCAGCCCTGTTTCTTGAAAACAACATCTAGATTTGCCAAATAGAATTTACTTTTGAGTAAAACCAAAGGGCTTTACACTTGTCTAACACAACAAAGGGCTTTCCTATCATTTTTGTGTGCAAATCAATGATATAGTTTGAGTTTATTTTAATGCTATATGAAGCAAGCCCCCAGTTAATTAAATTTTCCATATTTTCTACTATAGAATCTGGATCAGGCATACATAACTGAAAAATATAAGTCAAGACTTATTCTTGTAGCCAGGCATGGTGGCACAATCCTTTCATCATAGATTTTGGGTGGCAGAGGTAGGTGGATTGCCATGAGTTCGAGGCCACCATCAGACTACCTAGTGAATTCCAGGTCAGCCTGAGCTAGAGTGAGAACCCACCTAAAAAATAAATAAATAAATAAACCCTATATATCTCTAAAAGTCCATTCCACACCCTTCCCATAATAGCTGCCAATCACTAATTCAAAAAAAAAAAAAGAGAGAGACTTATTCTTCTTAAAGTAGTCATATTGTAGAAGGATAAAATTTCAGTATAATCTCCTGTCCCAAAGTTCCTCTACTATGTCAGATAATTCCTTTTTCTAAGACCCCTTAGTGTGAATTGAAGTCTCATCTCTGTTATTTTGTAGATATGTGACCTTTGGCAGGCTTCTAGCATACTGGAATCAACAGTCCTGAAATACAGATATGGGTGTAAATAGTCTCCTTGAGAATTGATCCAAGAAGTCCCTGGGGTGTTGGGAGATGGGGACAGGAAGGAAGCCACTAAACAGCATGTTGCTGAGCAGGCACTGTGTTTAATGCCTCTCCTTTTTCCTTATAGAGTGGGCAAATCCTTTAAATATTGAATATTACTGGACTTCATTCAGAGATTCCTAAAAACAACACCGAAACACCCATGATCTTTAATTCAGAACCAGTGGGTAAGGACACAACTATCATTCCTATTAAACAATTAAAATTAGATTCATTTTTCCTAGGAAGCTGGAAATTTTCACTACTCCAAATGTAAAAATGTGAATGGCATTTCTGCTTACAGTCTTAGTGGTTTCATCTGCACATTCCTTTTCACTGTACTAGGAGATAAGCTGTGTGGCTCACATAAATTGGATGGAAAGAGATTTATAATTTAGGTTTCCTAACTCTGTTACACAATCTTCCACACCAACAAAAAGCAATATAGACTAATGCTCACAATGCTCACAGCTTATTTGTGGCTTTCTCTTTAAAAATAAATCAACAAGATTTTTTTTGAAAATTTAAAAACTCTTTTAAAATTATTTTTTATCAGAGAGAGAGAACTGGCACATCAGGGACTCCAGCCACTGCAAACTCTACATGTGTGCATCCCCTTGTGTGCATGTGCGACCTTGCACACTTACATCACCTTGTGCATCCCACCATGTTACATGGGACGTGATTTTGGTCAAGGAATGCCTTGACTTCTCCTATCACTTCCCACCTAAATTCAAGCCATGTACAAGTTTCCTTCTAGTAAAAGAAGACTATAATTGTAATTCTTTATATATATATACATATGTATATATATATATGTATATTAGATATGGATATATTTAGTATGTAAGCAACACATGTGGTTACCATCCTTTCCCTCCTCCCTGCCCCTTTTCTGAAAAGGCCTTCCTTGTTGGGAATGCAGGTCAACCTCATGGGGATTGTGGGTCATGCATTGCGGGGGAGGCAATGTCTCTGTGCAAAATGTCCCAACTTGTAGCTCCAACATATAATTGTAATTCTTTTACTCTATGCTTATAGTCATCAATTTTAGGACACCCCACATACAACATTTTCACATTTCTACATGTCGGAAGTGGGAATGTATGCTATTCTTAGCTAGATCAAACAACTGCTGGGTTTCCATGTTTCCAGTCACACTGTCCCTTAACTGCACTGCCTGGGCTTATGCATACTTTATTTTGTTTATCTTAGTGTACTATTTTTGCAGACTAACATGCAACATTCTTGTGACCGTGCTGAATTAATCACCACTTAAAAAATCTCTTTGGGGCTGGAGAGTTGGCTTAGTGGTTAAGCGCTTGCCTGTGAAGCCTAAGGACCCCAGTTCGAGGCTAGATTCCCCAGGTCCCACGTTAGCCAGATGCACAAGGGGGCGCACGCGTCTGGAGTTCGTTTGCAGTGGCTGGAAGCCCTGGCGCGCCCATTCTCTCTCTTCCTCTCTGCCTCTCTCTCTCTCTGTTGCTCTCAAATAAATAAATAAAATTAAACAAAAAATTAAAAAAAAAATCTCTTTGGGGCGGAGGGGCCTGGACAGATAGCTCAGCAATTAAAGGCACTTGCTTGAAAGCCTGACGGCCTGGGTTCCATTCCCTAGTACCCACGTAAAACCAGATGCACAGAGTGGTGCATTCATTTAGAGTTCGTTTGCTGTGGCAAGAGGTTCTGGCATACCTATTCTCATTGTCTTTCTGTCTCCTTGCAAATAAATAAACAAAATTTCAAAAAACTAGAATAAAAATCTCTTAGGGCTAGAGAGAGATTTCTAAGGGGTTCAGCGTGATTCCCGCACAAGCAGGACGTCCCGAGGCTACCAGAGTCTAAATCTCCAGATCCTAAGTAAACCGCTCAGGGTGGCAGTGCTTACTGGGAACCCCAGTCCCACAGAAGAGCAGAGGCCAGAGAACTGTTACAGCCTGCAAGCTTCAGGATCAGTAAACACCCAGGTTCAACACCAGATCAGGTGGAAGAGTGATGAAACAAGTCACCTAATGGGCCACCATAGGTGAGTGCTGTCCACTGCAGGCGAGCATGGGGGGCGCCACGTCATACAACATCCCATCACTCTTCTCTCTCTCTATCTCTCTCACACACAATACACAAGCAAAAATCAGTATCTTTTTAACTTACACTATAACTTGTTACTGCCTAAAACTGTCACTGTGTTCAGAGAAAGCAAGAAAATAGTATAAACCTCAAATTGATGAAGCAAACATTCATGAGTGAAGATTAACAACAATTTTCCGTATGTTTACAAAGCAAAAGCCAAATACTTTCTTAGATGTAGCAAGAAGATGCCCACATATATAAAAAACGTGTTAAGCTTTGGTATACAAGTTTTTGTATATACATGCACAAGATACATGTGCATACATTACCATCCTACGCCAAGCAGCATAACTGAAGTCAACAAAACTACCCAATCACTGGCATGAATACGCTTTGGTTAACTGATGTTCCCCACAGAACAGTAAACATCAATTTGCCTAAAATGTTTTGCTGACTTTGGACAGAATCTGTCTGACCCTTAGCAACATGAAATTCAAATGAGTCAAGTTAAAAGGAAACTTCTAAGGATGGATATCAGAGGCTCAGAACAAGTCATGAAGGCCGTGTGGCACAGTCTTAAGAAATGTTGCTTAAGTCACACTCCACAGGACACAGGACAACAGCAGACTTGCTCTAAAGTTTAAAGGTGACTTAAGAGGATGAACCTTAAACGGGAACTACTTTCAGGAACACCCAAATCAATGTGTATTACATATATATTTCTTCTTATTCAGGAATGTAGTACCATATGCTAAAAATGTATGTCTAAATAAGTTTCAAAGAGCTCTTCCAGTGATTATTTAAAACATTTAAGTGATAAAAAGCCACAATATGATAGTTGATTTGGTAGTCTCTTTTTCTTAGCTGGTCCATAAAGTAAAGACATGACTTGGGCATTTAGCATCTTATTGTGAAGATTCAGCACTACAAACTACCAATTGTTGGGTGTCTGTCACATAGCTCATACCACATTAAGCATTTTGTGTATGATATCTCAATTAGTCCTCACAAAATCTTAAGTGGTATATATACAGTGTCATCTTGAAACCCAAACACCTTTGAAGAGTTTCCAGGTGGGGCAGCAGATGTTTCTGTGGGTGTTTTTGTGTGTGTGTGTGTGTGTGGCGGGGTGTTAAGGGGTTTCATAGTGATTCCAAGGGTTGAAGCCAGGGTTCTGCACGTGAAGCACATGCCCTTCTACTGAGCTAATACCCTCCAGCCTGAGCCATAGTGTTTTACGGTACATTTGTTTGACACATTTGATATTCTTTTTTGTTTTTTGTTTTTTTGTTTTTCGAGGTAAGGTCTCACTCTAGCCCAAGCTGACCTGGAATTTACGATGTAGTCTCAGGGTGGCCTTGAATTCATAGCAGTCCTCCTACCTCAGCCTCCTCAGTGCTGGAATTAAAGGTGTGTGCCACCATACCCGGCTACATTTGATTTTTTTAATAAAAATTTTTATTTACTTGAGAGAGAGAAAGAGGTAGGTAGATAGAGAAAATAGGCATGCCAGAGCCTCTAGCTACTACAAACTTCAGACATATGCACCACTTGTTCATCTGGCTTAACGTGGGTACTGGGGAATCTAACCTGGGTCCTTTGGTTTTTCAGGCAAGTGCCTTAACTGCTAAGCCATCTCTCCAGTCTGCATTTGATTTTTTAATTATTGTTTCTTTATTATTGTTATCATCATCATCTTTTTATTATTTACCTTCTAGATGACATAGATGAGGAAATATCAAAATCCTGAATTAGAAACAATAGTAAAGATACTTTAGTGTCCACTATAGTCCAGTTCATAAAAATGAATGTACTTCTCAATAACTTTGTTTTAAAAGTTATCTATCTATCTATCTATCTATCTATATGGGGAGAGAGAACGTGCAAAAATAAAACATAGATTTATATACATGTATTTCATGAAATGTTTAGTGTGTTTCAGTAAATAATTTATAGTCGGTCACAGTCAAAGCTAAGAAAGTCCAGATTATGTAGTTTTAAAAAATTTGTTATTTCTTTGAGAGGGAGAGAGAGAGAAGGAGGCAGATAGAGAGAAAGAGAGACTCAGTGTGCCACAGCCTCCAGCCACTCCATACAAACTCCAGACACCTGCACTGCCTTGTGCATCTGGCTTACTTGGGTCCTGGAGAATCGAACCTGAGTCGTGTGGCTTTGCAGGCAAGTGCCTTACTAAGCCATCTCTCCAGCCCAGATTATATAGAATTTTTTTAAAAGCACAGGAAAGGATATGCCCAAAATGAGGAAAGAAATTCCTTCCTTAATTAACAGCTCCCAGGCTAATGCGTGAGCCATAACTGACTGCAGCTGGCCTGGCCAATTCCTCCCTCTGCAGAACATGCTCCAATCAGACCACAGGTTCCTGCGTGAGGACCTGCACAACCAGGTTTTCTCACAATCTTCCTATCACATTCTACGGTACCATTCTTTTCCTGGGTCAGTAAGAAAACAAGCTGAAAGCAAAGCCCCATTTCCCCGCTACAAAGACAGACTTGCTGGGGGTGGACTACTTCTCCACTGTACAGAAGGTGACGGCACCAGGGCTGAGTCTGCAGCCTGTGTGAGCACACAGAATTAGGTGTGCCTTTGTTCCGGATTCTATTCAACACAGTTTATAGTTCCTAGTTAGCACTTATGGCTACTTCAGTATTTTATAATGATAAACATAATACCAAATGGACTTGAGTTTACTATTTTTAGTGCATTAACTTGGATTCTGGATGTAAGGTTAGTTTTATGATCCACATTTTCCTAGAGTACTCTCTGGAAAGACAGTATCAGAAACCAGGAGGGAATATCTATTTCAGTACATTTATTGGGTCACTTATTACCAGACTGGGCTAAAGCAATGTAAGTGAAGTGTTCCTAAAAATTGCATTCCCTTGTGTATATTTTATTCATTTATTCATTTTTTTTACTTGAGAAAGAGAGACAGAAAATGGATGTGCCAGGACCTCTAGCCATTGCAAATGACCTCAGATGCGTGTACCACCTTGTGCATCTGGCTTACATGGGTGCCAGGATATCAAACCTGAGACCTTAGGCTTCACAGTCAGGCATCGTTTTTAACTGCTAAGCCATCTCTCCAGCCCTCCCTTAGGTGTATTTATCACGTACACAAGGTTAAAAATTCTTGTTTGATTATTTGAGTAATGAGTATATGTGAGTGAATACATGTACAAATACCTAGTCACGCACCATGTATTAACTGAGACGTTCTGAGAAATGTGTCACAGGTGACTTTTTTCAATGTGTGAATATCATAGAGCATGCTCACACAAAGATAGCTATTGCATGAGGAGGTGGTATGTTCTTATGGAACCATTGTCATATATGCAGTCTGCCACTGACTAAGACATCATTTTGTTTCACATGGCTGTATACATGTGGCAGTCTAGCTATTGAAGTATCTATACTTTACTGTATTGCAGAAAGCTTTGCTCTTTACAATACAAAATATTCGGTGTTGCTTGTAAAAAAAAATAAGGAACATTCTTTTTCAGAAAAAAAGATCTTAGAAACTACTCAGTTATTGCAAGAACATCTGTAGCTATGATACACTATGGAAATAAATATAATATAACTGCCTTAATTTTGTGAAGGATGTAAAAGAATCTGCTTTTGTATTTATTATAAATAAGAAACAAGCACATATGAGCATTTTAGAGTATGAAATCAGAGCTAAATTGTGTCATGTCCCCAAGTGAAATTCATAAGAGCATAAAAGCCAGAATGAAAGGGAGGAAATGAAAATTGATCTGTCTCTTTTTAAAAATATCTTATTTATTGCTTTAAGAGAGAGAGCAAGTATGAGAATGGGGTGCACCAGGGCCTCCAGCCCTGCAAACAAACTCAGAGTCATGTACCACCTTGTGCATCTGGCTTTACATGTGTGCTGGAAAACCGAACCCATGTCTGTAGGCATTGCAGGCCAGCACCTGAACTGCTGAGTCATCTTGCCGGCCCTGACCTGCCTCTTCAGGAGGGCAGACAGAAGGTAAATAGCAGCTGCTGTTTGAAGAACTAAGTGCAGCTAGCCCTAGTTTGAGAAGACTGGGAATGAAGTGGCAAGCCAGGGAATCACAGACAAGAGTCTTATAAATGAGGCACACATGGTGGGGCCGAGAGTGAAAGTCTTGCAGGCCTGCCACTGGAGTTCACGTTTCACACAAGTACCGAGGGAGCTGAGGGAAGGACGCAAGCAGACGCGCAGCAGGAGAGCAGGACTGGTGTTGGCATAGGGACATGCAGCTCTGCTCCTGACTGCAGAAATGGGTAGAAGGGCTGCGTCACATGCCACCATGGAAGTCCGGTGCAAAAGCAGCAGGATGAGCACAAGGCTTTCCCAAGAATTGTCAAAATGAACGCCATCAGGCCAGGGAAACCAGGACACAGTGGGCTGGGAGCTGGGGGGAATATAGCACAGCAGGAGTGCTACCTTAAAGAAAATTACAAATTCCATACAAGAATGTACTGCCACAAATCACTGCTTTGTAATTAGTAGACAGCCTTGATTGGATAAAGGTGCTTCAAGGAAATCAACTTAATGTAAACACACTTCTAACGAAGAATCGAATTGATCAGTGTGGTGAGAAGGGGAATCATTATTTTCCTCATTGTGGGTATTTGAATTTGTACTTGTTCTTCATATTTAAATCCCACTTTGTTTGACCAAAGGCTCATACATATAAGCAAAGTGATTAATTTACTTTCCTTATTTTTAAATGTACAAATGATATCAGATGTGTCTGCTGAAGCACTATTTTATATACACAAGGAGAATCTAATAATTGTGCATCACAACTAGGGCATGGCTTTCTGCTTGGCTCCTCCGATGGTAGAATCAATTGTTTCCATTTTAAAACAGCAAGAAAGTAACAAGGAAGGCTCTGAGCTATGTTGTATTCATCTCTGGTGAGGTAGAATGTTTTATCATTAAATAAGCCCCGTTGCATCGACCAGTAACAACTTAGGGTATGTGACTATTGAGGACATAAACTAATTTCTTTTGTTTATCTTGTTGGCTAAGACCATGGGAAATGACAAAATATTTACTTTTTGCAGTATGTTCCCATAGACAGTTATAATTGTGATGATACTTTGACGGTCACAAAGGCAGGATTAATACTGACACCAGACTTCCTCCTCTTGTTTGTCTTTCAGAAGTGCTCATTAATAATGGCAATGATTAGCCATCTCAGTCATCACTCAACCCAGACAGCAGGCACAATGGCCCTTACATCAAGTCTGCCTTGTGACGTAGAAGTCCTTAAACCCTGTAAGTCTCTGCGCACAATAGATTTCCTATTATAAACATCTGCTTTCTCACATGAACCATGTTGAATATGTTAAAAATAGTTTTCTCTTTCCATATCAGTTTGTAAAAGGAACAATCAATCAAAAAGTAAGGCTGTGGGTATAAGCCTCCCTTCCCCACTTATGTAAATTTTCATCCTAACTTTCTCAGGGAGTTTGAGAGTTCAACACTAGACAAGGTTAACTATGAAGCCATTATGAACACAATGCAGCTTTTCTTTTTAAAGGCAGATGCTATCTTCCAAAGACTCTGAATGCACTTGGAAAGAAAAGGAGTCAAGCCAAACACTATGCCATGTGCTGGTTTTCCTTCCAAATCTAGGATTCTATGTAATTGTGTCCCCAAATCAATTCACTGTTGTTGTTTTTTGAAATTAGGTATTCCTCTGGAGCTGTGAACCCACATGTCATTTGACATCTGACACAAACCACTCATAAATCTTAAGCCCACTTCTCCTGGCTCTCTTAGTCATCTAAGCTGCTTACTGAGAAAATGAGAAGCAGATCTGAATTATAGCAGCAAGAACAAAGAGGATTTATCTACACACCAACTCCAAATGAAAGGACTACCTAGAAGGCTGTATTCAAAAGAAGTCAGAGGCCATGTGCAAGTTCAAAGGGAAAGAATTCATGATGACTACAGTGGAAGCCATATGAAGACTGAAACTTTCAGTTTTATGTCACTGTGTCAGGTATTTTTTAATACCTGAGGTAATCCTTAACAAAAGGATAGAAGATTTCTTTGGCATTATTGTCTCAGGAGTTTCAGCCATGCTTACTTGGATCCTGTCACCTCTAGACCTGTGGTGACACAGAATAGTATAATAGCAGACATGGCAGAGACCCTCACCTGTAATAACTAGAAAGTATAAAAGAAAAGAAAAGGGCTGTGGTCCCAATATCCCTTTCAAGAGCACCCTCCCCACTGTGACCTAACTTCTTTCCATTAGACCCCACCTCAGGAGTGTCATAGGCTAATGACCAACTTTTCAGTATGTGGGTCATTGGTAGTATTTTCAAAGCATGAAAAAGGAAGAGAGGCAGTGTGTGTGCCGTTCCTGGCCTCTGCTTCACAGAGCTGCTTAAACAACCCCAGAGAAGTCTCTATTCCAAGTCTCTGGATGCTGACCTATGACTAAGCTGATCCCAGGGTAGCAGAAGTACTGGGTAGTAGTACAAATATCATGACAGAATGTCATGTCAGACTCTACTCTCCTTTCATTCACTTATTAACATGTGCTGAGGGGTACTCAACTGGTAAAGTCCCCTTTGTACTGATGTCCACAAGTGCTATGAATTAGACCTTCTGTAACAGACCTTTCTATAATGGTGGCAATATTTTTTCTTGGATGTCCAATGTGTTAAGCAGTTTAGTTTGTTTAAGTACCATTTGTGGAGTGGCAATCATATTGGAGAGCCTAGGATTAGAATATTTGCTCATGAAGTTGAAAAAAAATCATAAATGATGAGATTGAACTCTGTTTTGTTTACTAGTATACACTGTGTGCCAAATATCACTTAAAATTAGTACGTGCTCAATCAACACTGGATGACTAAATGACTAGATAAAGATGGTCTCCTCAAGCCAATACTGAACTGGGCAAAATTTTGATCTTTTGGCAGATATAGGGTCAAGTGGTCTGAAATATTCTTAGCTCTTAACATGAGAAGTGAAAAAACAAGTTGTCTTAGCAATCCATCAAAGGCTAAGACTTTATCTCAGTGGCAGAGTAGATGCTTAGCATTCATGAGGCCCTGGGTTCAAACTACAACAAGAAATACAGACAAGCCGGGCGTGGTGGCGCACGCCTTTAATCCCAGCACTTGGGAGGCAGAGGTAGGAGGATTGCCATGAGTTCAAGGCCACCCTGAGATGACAGAGTTAATTCCAGGTCAGCCTGGACCAGAGTGAGACCCTACCTCGAAAAACCAAAAAAAAAAAAAAAAGAAATACAGACAGATAATAGATGGATGGATGGATGGATGGATGGATGGATGGATGGATGGATGGAAGGAAGGAAGGAAGGAAGGAAGGAAGGAAGGAAGGATACATGGATGGATGGATGGATGGATGGATGATAGGGAGAAGGAGATAAACAGAGAAAACAAAAAAACCCTACATCACACACTGTGGAAAACATTATTTTTAGCTAAATGTCACCATTACCATTATCATTCTTTGCTGATAGTGATGATTTTAGGTTAGGATGGAACTGTACTTAAGAGCCTCTTTTGAAGATAAAATGGAACCCTTCTTTTAGAGAAAAGGTATCCCCACAAAGATAAACCAGGCACATATATCAGCATCTTAAAAATATATAAAATAGTTATGCTAGCATTTTTTTGCCTAATATTGTTTTGAAAAGTGACAAAAATGGAAAAGCATTACCAAAGTGACAGATCAAAGAAAATGATGATGAATTCTGGTCAAAATGGTAATTTAAACAAAATGTTGATAATATAGTATATAGAACACTACTTTTTTATTAGCTCTGATAAATATATAAGTATGAAAATATGTTTGCTTTTTCTACCTTTCTCATTAGGGAGAAAATATTCCAGAGTTTACCATTACATTTAGTCTGCTTGTTGCTAAAGCCCAGCTAAATAACAATACAACAAATAATGCAGAGCTGTTTGAAACAAGTGTCTTCTGGGCATTTTCTTTTACCTTGCAATACTTATGGGGAAACCCGACCTTGAGCTGAGCATGTCTTCTAAAAATATCATCTACATGTCTCCTTCTTGAACATATACTCCACCACCTACCCTCAACCAAACCATCTAAATTACATTCAGATTTTTGTGGTATTATAATAACTTCAATATGGGATATACTTTCAACATTCTGGTAAGAGACTCCTTTCTTCCCTGCCTCGCCCTCCTTCCAAGTTATTTCAGGTTTACATATTTCACTTTCCCATTTGTGGGACACCCATCACATAACATTTAGTTGTGAGGTCTACATGCATAACAAGGAGAACTATGAACTGGCATGTCAAAACCATATGTATGTATATGCCTTAAAGAAAGAAAAAGGACTCCTTTTTTAAGAAAGGCATATAAGCTATTTCAACAGTAGAACTCAAAAGTGAGTGACACAAGCTGATTAAAGAGAAAGAGAATAACAAGCAGTATTAGCATGTCTTTTTGATTCAATCTTCTGCAGGTTATGTTTTTATCAAGTGTCATGTCTCATTCACAGCTTCAATGCTCATAATGAATATGCACACCTTCTAAACTCATGAAATTCAGAAAAGAGTTGGAAGTGTTTTTCTCTGCATGTTTTGGGAGGTAGAAGAGCAGAGGCTGTCGAGGTGGGCAGGATAGACAGGGGCTCTGAGAGGGATGGAGCCTTCTCACCTGCCTACAGGAATGAATACACTTACATTCCAGGCAAGCCAGGCTTCCCTCAATGGCCACTAAAGAGGACTTTCCACAGTCTCTTTTGGGGTTCAGGTACAATTTCACCTCCAGAAATATTCTTCTGTGCTTCAGATACAGCTTGCTAAGCAGTGAGTGATGCCCTGACACAGGTTCCCATGCACAGCAGGGCCTCCCACATGGTTAACATCTTATTGTTACCAGATTGATACTGTTAATTTTAACTTTGAGCTTGTATTTGGTAAAAGAAGTCTAATGGAGCAATAGAGCATGTGTATTGAGAGGGCAAGACAGGCACAGTAAGCATGGCTTCTCTCTCCTTTGTGGCCTATTCACAAGTAGCCTAGTCCACTCAGTATTCTCAGTCCCAGGATGAGTGGCACATTCTTAAAAAGGGAAATCATGCATATCTGTACATACAAAGTTGACAATGACAGTTCTGAGATGGCCACTCAAACCTGAATTTCGTTAAAATAAAGAATGGCAGCAGAACTTAAAAAAAAAAAATGACTGGGAAAGCCTGCTATCCTACTTCTGATTTTTCCTTGCCGGGTGACCTAAATAAAAAAATTCAAACAGTGACCTAAACCATGGTGAAACCCCAGTGCAAAAGAACAAAAATATAATATAAAAAATCAAAACAACATACCTCCCCTAAAGCCTACCAATCCTAGCATGATGGCCCCTAAAGAGAAGAGACTGAGATGAAATTCCACCCAAGCAATTCAAAGAAAGGTTGACAAGTATGTTCAAAGAAATAAAAAATTCTGAGAAAACACAAGTAATTGGCAGAATGAAATATGAAAATCAACTGAAGAGGTTAAAATGGAATTCACAACATTGACAGAAATACTGAAGAAAAAACAAACTGAAATGGTGATAGAAATGACAATATAGTAAGTGAAATAAAAAGCTAAGTGTAAAGACTCACCATTAAAATAGATCATGGAAAGAACAGAATATCAAGGCTTGAAAAGAAGCTATAAGAACTTTTATATTCAAAGAAAATTGTAATTTTTCAAGATGCAAGAGTAGGATATTCAAGATCTCTGGGACACCATGAAAAGACCAAATCTACAAATTGTGGGCAAAGAATTAGGAGAAGAACACCATACCAAAGGAATGAAAAATAATTTCAATACAATCATAGCAGAAATTTGTCAAATCTTGAGGAAAAAATACCTGTCCAGTTGTAAGATACATGTATAAAACAACAAATAGGGCCAGGAAAGGAAAAAAAAAAAACCTCCTTATATCACATTATGGTTAAATCATTAAATTTACACAACAAAACAAATATTGAGAACTGCAAGAAAGAAACACCAAGCCACAACTAAAGGCAGGTCCATTAGATTAGAATGACTGCTGACTTTTCAATGGAAACTGCAAAATCCAGGAGGTTTGTGATTATGTATTTCAAGTACTGGAAGAACTCAACTGCCATATCAGACTACTCTACCTGGCAAAATTATCAGCCATAATTTAAAGAGAAAAAGACTTTCCATTATAAAAGTAGGCTAAAGGCATTTATGACCACCAAGCTAGCATCATAAAAGATACTGAAAGGAATACATCAGAGTAAAGAGAAAGATAAACATACTCAAGAGGCTACAGGAAGGCAGATGGTACTAGATTAGTTGTTAAGCTACTGAAGATTAAGAAAATACCAAACATGCAAAATGAACCAAGTGACAGGGGTCAATATACACCTTTCAATAACCTCTATGACTATTAATAGGTATCAATTAACCAATCAAAAGTCACAGACTAGCAGATTAAATAACAAAACAAGATATAGCTTCTTGTCCTCAAGAAGCATACCTCATACTGAAAGACAGATACTACCTTAGGATGAAAAGATGGAAAAAACACATTCAATGCTAATGGAACCAGGAAATAAGCAGGTGTTACTGTTAGAATAACATCTGACAAGACAGACTTCAAACGAAATTAATCAGAAGATGTAAAGAAGGCCACATGCTGATTAAAGGAACAATCCATCAAGAGGGCATTACCATCATAAACATAAACGCCAAACACAGATGCACCGAACTTCATAACACAAATGATGCTCCATGTAATAACAGCTCCACATTCACAGACAAACTCCATGTCACAGAAATATGCAGATGAGTACTAGTGGAAGGACACTCCATGTCCTCTTCTGCCCTCCACATGCCTGCAGGTGTCTCTGCACATACATGTACATACACCACACACACACACACACACACACACACACACACACACACACACACACAAAAACCACCACAGCAACAACACGTACACATGCAAGCAATGATAAAGAAATACACATACAATGCCCGAATCACTTCTAGTGATGACTGGAGACCTTCAGCACCTGATGCAGCGACTCATCGAACCTGTGTCACGGGCCGTGGGGTAGGTCCTCCCACTCTGCACCTCACAGCTGCAGGAGGTTCAGAGCAGCTAGACCATACCATGGTGACTCTACCATTCAGTGGTAGAACTAGGAACTGAGACCAGTGAGGCCTTTTAAAAAGTAAATTATTTATTTATTTGTTTGTAAGCAGAGTGAAAGAGATAGACAGAGAGAATGGATGCACTAGGGCCTCCAGCCATTGCAAACAAATTCCAGATGCATGTGCTACTTTGTATATCTGGCTTTTAAAAAATATTTTATTTTTATTTATTTGAGAGAGAGAAATTGGGAGAGGGAGAGAGAAAGAATGGGCATGCTAGGGTCTCCAGCCACTGCAAATAAACTCCAGATGTTTGTGCCCCTTGTGCATCTGGCTTACATGGGTCCTTTGGCTTTGTAGGCAAGTGTCTTCAGCACTAAGCCATTTCTCCAGCCTCTGTGCATCTGGCTTTACATGAGTACTGGAGAATTGAACCCCAGTTGCTAGGCTTTGCAGACAAATGCCATAAATGCTGAGCTACCACTCCAGCCCCAGTGAAATCTTTTTGACTGCTACATCTAAGTTTTTAAGTTCATAGGTAATTCTTATTAACATAATCTCAACCACCGCCCTATTTATGTTCTTTCATTGTAGCTAAATATCTCCATTTCAAGTCTCTCAAAGGTCAATTTTAATTGCAATAGTATTTTATTTTTGTTTCTATCTATCCTTGTAATATACAATTTGCTATTAAAATATGTTCCAATATTCCAGTGTATTTATCAGTATTTTAGATCACCACATGAAGCTTTTTTCTATTTGATAAAGATGACAAAACTTGTGATTTTCAAAATAACATTCATGATTTTGCTCACTAAAATGTGACATAATGTGAAAAACATGTTTGGTAAGCAGATGGACCTGGGTCCAAATCCTGCCTCTACTGCCAAATCCTTTTAGAAAAGTAATTAACTATGGAAGCCAAAAATTTCTCATATGTAAAATGGGGATGGATGAAACAGTACTTTAACTATCTCACAGAGCCACATATAAAGCTAAATGAAGGGCTGATGGAGATGGCTCAATGGTTAAGGTCCTTGCCTGTGAATCCTAAGGACCCAGGTTTGATTCCCCAGTACTCAAGTAAGCCAGATGCACAAGGTGACACATGCATCTGGAGTTCATCTGATGTGGCTAGAGGCCCTGGTGTAGCCGTTCTCTCTCTTCCTCTCCCCCTCCCACCCCATCTCCGTCTTTCATTGTCTCTCTCTCTCAAACTAATTAATTATTTAACTGATTTTTAAAACCTACATGAAATCATTCTTAGGAAACAACTAAAATAGTGCCTGACCAGTACTTGAAAAACATTCATAGTATTATTTTCAGAAGCATGTTTTAAAATCTCAGTTTAAAAATGGACCTGAAATGATTTTCCCCTGAAATAACTATTGTAAAAATACTCAGTTCAAATGTCTCTAATTTCTAAGA
This sequence comes from Jaculus jaculus, assembly GCF_020740685.1. Taxonomy (NCBI): domain Eukaryota; kingdom Metazoa; phylum Chordata; class Mammalia; order Rodentia; family Dipodidae; genus Jaculus; species Jaculus jaculus. Next base: position 16,020,083 of record NC_059117.1, read on the forward strand.
TACATATTACTTCTGTATACATAAAAGTTCACAAAAAGCCACCTGGAATGGCACCTAGTGGTTATACATACCTCTGTGGTTTAAGAGATTTAGGGTGTTTTTAGTTAAATAACCCTTTGGTGAGAACTTCAACCACCACTCTGTTTTCGTCTCTCCATGCTGAATGGTCTCTTCTAAGGTTGAGGGTAAAAGACCTCATCAACTGTTATGAAGACGCATAGAGATGGAAGGAGCTACTCCTGTCAATCTCAGCAAAGCTGTTGCAGCTCCTCTAACTGAAGAAGTGGCACTCGCATTTAAGGACACGGAGCAATTAAAATGACTGAACTGTTTCTCCGGCAGACAAGGAAAGGATTAGCTAATTTGAAGGTTTACTGCCATCACTCAGACTGACAAATGACTGTTTCCCTGGCTTCTAAGTCATTGATGATCATATAAAAAAAGGACAGGATACCACATAAAAATGAACTGTACATCTATTTTTAAAACAGTTCTAGGAAAAAAAAAGGTCTTCATTTGACACTTTTATTATGGCTTAAAGAAAAGCAAAACAGGATTTTTGTAAAAACTCAAGCCTGAATTTGATGCCTTAGAAAACATAGATATCTATATGATCTCCTTTCCAAACCAAAATCTACTGAGCCATGAGGGCTGTTCCCATGGCAGACTTGAGGGTTCTCACCAATTCTTGCACATCTTCCTGTAGTGGCAAAAATGCTGCTTCCAGAATAGCCATCTGGTCAGTGCTCAGCTTCTGCCACAACCCGATCAACATAATCACCAGCCGGGTGGCACTTTTCAGCCTGGCAAATGACTGGAACAGATCGTCCTGGTTTTTCTCAACTGCATCTGCTAGAGCAATTACCTAAAGAAATTGCAAACTTCAGTTAGGGATAATTTCACAATTCTTGAGCCCTCAACAAATTATGTTTGGCACACTTTTATTTTTCTTTAAAACGACTTGATGAACTTTGTCTTCCACAAACACTAGCTATGTTCAGCAATAAAAAAAAGAAACAAGTTATCTATCATTCATCTGCTCATTTCCTTCTTTGAGAAAATACCTGCAGTAATTCCAAATCCATATGGCCAGGGAAGAAAATATCTACACGATCAACTTAATGGGGCATTGTTCATTGTCTGCTTTACCACTGATTGACCTTCCACAGTATTTTGGTAATATATTTAATCTCACATCAATCTATTATAGTCCTTATTATAAGCCATGGAGACCAATCAATCAAAATATTATTAAAATAACTGCATTTGCTTTGTGTTTTAAGATGACATCATAACATCTTTTACAGGAAAATAACTGTTATCCTATTGTCTTTACATGTTATATGATATTATAATATTAAATATTTCTTTAATATACCAAACAATCAAGTAATATCCAAACATTTGCCCAGTTGGGTAATGCCATTTTTAATACAAATGTCTGACACCAACCCATAGGACAGGGATCTGAAAACAAAGCAAACAAAAGAAGCAGTTCAGGATGTGTTAGGTTTGTAATGCCAAGCCTACTTAGGATAAAAATCGGCAGGACTGAGTAGAATTTGATTAAAAAAAAAAAAAAAAAAAAACTCCTTTTCAATAATCATGTGGAAAAAAGGAACTGGATTAACAATTGGATGGGACATCCAAGATGCCCACTGGTGTTTGGTTCTATTGGTAAATTTTGTGCTCATTAAAAGTAATGAACTGACTGCCCAGAGGCTCAAGGCACCTGGCAATCCCCAGAAGGAAGCACACCCACAGGAGCAACGAGCTCCTTTCCGTAAGCCCTGTCGGCTCGAGGTCTCAGGTGCGATCCAGAAGTCTGGTGCAGACGACCCATTTGATGATATTTCATGGCTTATTGACACTGGCCCAAAGGGCTTGTTAAAACATCATTTGTTCAAACAAGTAGAGTCTACAACAGTGTGGTCTCTCAAATTCCATGTGGTAAAAGGAGCTGAAAAGGGACAGTTCTTGGAGTGTCTGAGAAACATGGGAAAAGAGAGGAGATTTAGGGAAGGGTCAATCAAGTGAAGGTCCTTGCCTGAAAAATGTCGGGCATGCCAGGATTCTTTGCCATCTGGCCAAGGGCTTTCAAGAATGTCAGAAAGTAATTCATAGCTCTCCAGGGAGCCAGGAGTCAGATCAAGAGCAGGGTCACTAAAAGCGCACTGCTTACTGTGTGCCTAGGACTGTGCTTTCAATCAGCATCAAAACAGTAGACAAGAGCTCATAGACCACAGGATCTTATAATTTGTTGGAAAGAAAATATATACTGCTATAATAACGTCCTGATTGTCCAGAAAAGAAAGTGTGAAAGAAGTTAGCAAAAGGATGGATTACTGGGAACCAGAGTTAATATCCCTGGGGCCTCTTTTACTCAAATGGGCCTTGGAACTCATCTCTTCACCATTACCTCAAGAAGTCTCATAGAAGAGACTGGAGAGGCTACTTTCCTCAAATCTAAATATGTGGAGTTGAAGGCCCCCTCACCCATGATTCCAACTGACTCCTGTTAGAGTCTCAGCTTAGACTCTTCTTCCTGCAAATGTTAACAATTAAGCCTTGTGGGTCCACGGCATTGACACAGATGCTTACTGTCAAAACGACTAAAGCACACAAAGATCAAGGTCATAAACACCTACTGGGTACAAGATGTACAAGAACTTTTGGGAAGCCCTGTAGAGAATTCACTAGTGACAGATCTAACCTCTACCTTCACACTAGAGGTCATACTAGAGTAAGGAAAATAGGTCAGGGAGACAAATAGCGACCATACAAGGAAGACCCTATAAATCCTAAAGGAGAATCCCATCAGTTTTATGATTATTATTTTAAAGACAATCCTTTGCATTAATGAGCATGGATGGCATGCCATGAATTCTGACCTTCCCATATGGGAGCAATATTATCAGTTCTCACATCTTCACTGTGACATACTGTCTTTCATGAAGATGAAGACTCAGGAAATAACAGAAATCTTCCCCATTTTGTGCAAAAGGTGCTCTGACTGTGTGCACACTGGGAAATCTTCCCAGTACCATGCACAAAATTCACCGACTGTGTGCACACGTTGAAGGCCCTGTGCTTGGTGTAATGCTCTATTGTTTCTCGTCTGAAATTCTACATTTTTTAAGGCAAAGACAGAATTTCAGTTAATTTATTGTTATGATTAAACATGTATCAAAGTTTCAAGATAAACAGTTCTATGTTAAAAAAAAGAAACTGAACTAACTTACTTTTATAGCCATCTATGTTATGAATAGGCCTGATCCACACTGGACTTTTTAAAAAATTGATTGTGAACTTTATGAACACATTGGTCATACTCTCATTGGGTTATATTCTTTTAAAAAATTTTTGTTTATTTTCAAGCAGAGAGAAAAACAGAAAGAAAAAAGACACACAAACACACACAGAGAATGGGTATGCCAGGGTGCCTAGCCCCTACAAATGCATGCAGCACTTTGTGCATTTGGCTTTACATGGGTACTGGGTAATCAAACCTGGGTCATTAGGCTTTGCAGGCAAACACCTTAACTGCTAAGCCATCTCTCCAGCCCTGGGTTATACTCTTATGTCCCCTTTCCCCCACCCCATTCCATTGAGGGCCTTCCTCAGGGAAGTTACTGGTATTTAATGTGGGGTCCTGAACAGACCAGGTACCCGTCACTCTCTGGGTGTGGCAGATTGCCTTAGGCTATTCTTCACCCTGTGGCTCTCAGAATCTTTATGACCCTCTTCTGCAATGTTCTCTGAGCCCTGGAAGGCATGTCATAGGGCTCCTTTAGTGTTGAGTTCTCTGCTGAAGCCTCTGATTATCTGCTTTGATGAGCTTTGCGTCTCCTTAATATTCACCGCCATCTTCCTGAAGAAGGTTCTCAGGTTAACAGTGAGAGCAGCACTCATATTTAACCCACCACTTCCTCTGTAATGTCTCCTCAGCCCTGGCAGACGTGATAGAGATAGCTCATTTCCTGCTAGGCAGTCAGCTTTCTTTTCTGATGGATCTTAGGTCTCCCGGTATTTGTACCATGTGTAAAAGGTAGATTCCCCAACCAAGTGGGAGACAGACATGGATCAAAAGGGAAAAGAACAGTCATTTAAAAACTTCTGGGGGGGGGGGCGGAGAGATGGCTTAGCGGTTAAGCGCTTGCCTATGAAGCCTGAGGACCCTGGTTCAAGGCTCGATTCTCCAGGACCCATGTTAGCCAGATGCACAAGGGGGTGCACGTGTCTGGAGTTCGTTTGCAGTGGATGGAGGCCCTGGTGCGCCAATTCTCTCTCTCTATCTGCCTCTTCCCCTCTCTCTCTCTCTCTCTCTCTCTCTCTCTCTCTCTCTGTCCATCGCTTTCAAATAAATACAAATAAAAAAAAATTAAAAACAAACTTCTGGGGGTACACCCTCTCACCTAACTAAAAAAGGAAAATATGGGAGCTTCACTGTAGAGTTGATTGCCTTCCTATCCATAGGCTTCTGACTTGGTTCTCAATACCAGGTATGGATTCCCTCCCACTGAGTTGGCATCCTATCTATCCAATCAGAGTGTCCTTGATTACCCACATAGGCGGTGTGTCACTATTGCACAGGTGGGAACATCTTGCCCAGCTGGTTTATAGTGCAGTTGGCAGGATGCCCTGCTTGTTCATGACCATTATCACCCAGAAGCTCACACAGCAGTTTGGAGCACTACAAGGCCAGCCAGCAGGATATCAGCACAAGGGTGATGGAGAAAAATGCTGAGGACACTCCATACCTACCAAACCAGAGATCCAAAAGCTCCTAAGTGCCCATGGTAGGTACTGAGTGTTCTCAGTATTTTTCTCCATCACCCTTGTGCTGATATCAGATTCACTAAGAAAGCAGCACTCTTGCTCATTTCCCCAATTCCTCTGTAGTTTCAGGTGGGGCTGGGATGGAGTACACTGGTCATTTATCTCCTCAGGCTCAGGTCCTGACTGAAAAAGAGAAACAGATCCTCCAATGGAGAGTGAAGTCAGCACTGAACAAGTGGTAGAACCATTATTAATTTAGAGAGAATTAAAAGGGTTTGGACCCTCATAGTTTAACGTTAGTGGGAGCTTGACAATGAAAAGCAGAATCATTATCTGGATATGATTCTGACTTGTTTTCCAGTTCCAGATATGGTTTCCTTTCCACTGAGCAGGCCTGTTAGCCAATCTGTTAGCATGGCTATGTGCCACTATTGTACTTGTGTGAGCATCATGTCAGGTTGTTTGCTTTTGAGTTGCTTAGAATTTGAGTTGCTTGGACAGATGTTGGCCACTTTACCCCGGTTGCTCATGTAGCACTTTCCAATACTAGATAGGCTAATTGTCTGGGGACTGGCTTTCCTCCAGATTTCAACCAGGTCTCTCTGTGGTCTGTTCCAACAGTGTTTGGTGTCTTCAGCAGTAAGGTCTTACCATTAACATATGGTGGGTGATCAACTGATCTGACAGAAGTCTGTCTTATTTGTTTTGGGAGATCTAGGAGGTCTCTCTGATCAATAGCTCATTGTGGATGTAGACCACATCCTGGTACAGGGAATTATAGGCCAGCACCAAGGGAAAAAAAAAAAAGCTAGAGAAGAAAGAGAAACAGGAGAAATTTGAGGTTGTTTCATCTCACCCTCTCCAGGGCCCTTCAATTCAGGTGTTCTCCCTAAGGTCCTCTTGAGGGTTCCACCTTTCAGTCTGACTTCCAGGATATAGGCATCTATGGTACCAGTTCAATTGGGGTTCAGATTTTGTGTCACCTGCCCTTTTTTCTTTCCCCAAGCCCCACCCTCCATGTTGCCCAAGCCTCAAGATGCTCTTTAGTTATATCAGCAACTTCAGCTGATCCAGATTAGGAACCACAGATGAGTGAGACCATGCAACAGTTGTCTTTCTGTTATTGGGTGAGTTCACTTAGAATGATCTGGTCCAAGTTTGACCATTTTTCTATGAATTTTAATGTGTCATTTTTTTTCTTAGTGCTGAGTAGAATTCCTTCACACAGATATACCACATCCTGGTAACCCATTACTCCAATGATGGGCACCTGAGTTGATTCAGTTTTTAGCTGTTATGAATTGAGCAGCTATAAACATGGTTGAGCAAATATCTCTGAACTGAGATGTAGAGCTTTTAGGGTAAATGCCCAATAAAGGAGTATCAGGGTCTGTTGGTAACTCTGTGTTCATCCTTTTCAGGACTCTCCATATTGATTTCCATGGTGGTTACATTCCCACCAACAGTGAATGAGGGTTCCTGTTCCTCCAGAGTCTCACCAACATTTGTCTTCATTTGACTTTTTTTAATGTTTGCTATCCTACTGGGGTAAGGAGGAATCTCATAGTTGTTTTGATTTGTATTTCCCTAATGGCTAGGGATGTTGAACATTGTTTTAAGTGTGTGTTATCCATTTATAATTCTTTCTCTGAGAACTCCCTATTTAGTTCTCTGCCCCACTTTTGTAGTGAGTTGTTTGATTTTTTTCATTGTTTAGTTTTTGGACTTCTTTGTAGATTCTAGATATTAGGTTTCTGTCAGTGGTATAGCTGGCAAAGATTTCCTTCCATTTGGTGGGTAATCTACTGGCTCTGTTTATGGTATGTCTGTGCAAAAGCTTTTTAGCTTCATGAGATGTCATTGGTTGAGTGCTTGTTTAATTTCCTTGGCTACTGGAGTTTTATTCAGGAAGTCTCTTCCCAGTCCTATATCATGGATAGTGCCTCTTATTTTTCCTTCCAGTAGTTGAAGAGTTTCAGGTCTTATATTGAGGTCTTTAATCCATTTGGGCTTGATTTTTGTGTATGGTAAAATGAATGGCTCTAATTTCATTTTTCTGCATATGGTCATCCAAAGTTTTCAACACCACTTGTTGAAGATGTTGTCTTTTTTCCAGTCTACATTATTGGCAATTTTGTCAAAGATCAAGTAGCTGTAGTTACTTGACCTAAGGCCTGAGCCTTCAATTCTGTTCCATTGGACTATGTTTCTGTTTTTATTCCAGTACCATGCTGTTTTTGTCACTATGACTTTGTAATATAGCTTTAGGTCATGTACAGTGATACCACCAGAGATGTTTGTTTTGCTGAGGATATGTTTGGATATCCAAGGAATCCTGCTATTCCGTGTGAATTTTGAGATCATTTTTTCAATCTCTGTGAAGAGTGATGCTGGAATTTTTATTGGTATTGTGTTAAATCTGTGTATTGCTTTTGAGAGAATTGCCATTTCACAATATTAATTCTACCTATCCAGGAGCATGGGAGGTCTTTCCATCTTCTCTAGTCCTCCTCTATTTCTATCTTAACTGAGTTTATGCTTTCATTATATAGTTCTTTCACATCCTTTGTTAGTGTGATTCCAAGGTACTTAATTTTTTTTTCTGTTACTATTGAAAATGGGACAGCCTCACTGATGTCTTTCTCTCAATATTTGTCCTTTTCATATAGAAAAGCTGCATTGATTTTGTATCCTGACACATTGCTGAAGAAATTTATCACCTATCACATTTAGAAGTTTTGAGATGGAGACTTTGGGTCACTAGTGTATTGGATCATGTCATCTACACATAGGGCTAACTTGACTTCTTCCTTTCAAATTTGAATCCCTTTTCTTTCTTCCTCCTGTTATTGCTTGGGCTAGTACTTCCAGTACTATGTCAAAGGGTAGTGGTGAAAGTGGGCACCACTGTCTTGTTTCCAATCTCACTGGGAACTCCTTGAGCTTTTCCCTATTAAGAATTATTGGGATTTAGGAGCTTTATATATAGCCTTTATTGTTTTGAGATATAAACCCTCCATGCCTATTCTTTCCAGTGTTTTGATCATGAAGTTAATTTGAGACTTCTCTTTTCTTTTGCTTGATCAGTTTGGCCAGGGGTTTGTCAATCTTGTTTATTTTTTCAAAGAATCAGCTCGTCATTTCATTGATTTTTTTAAAACTGTTTTTCTTAGTTTCCAATTCATTAATTTCTGATCTAATCTTGATTATTTACTTCCATCTGTAGCTCTTTGGGTTGGGTTCTTCTTGTTTTTCCAGAGCCCTTGGGTAGACAATCAAGTTATTGACTTGGGATTTCTCAGTCTTTGTAATAAAGGCATTTAGGGCTATGAATTTTTCCCTTATTACTGCTTTCATTGAGTCTCATAAGTGCTGATAGGTTGTGTTTTCATTATCATTAAATTCTGGGAATGTTACAATTTCTTTTGTGATTTCTTCCATGATCCATTCATTGAAAGTATGTTGTTTATTCTCCAGGAGCTGGTGGAGTTCTTGATGTGTCTCTTGTTAATTTCTACTTACAAAGCACTGTGATCTGACATGATGCAGGAAGTTACTTCAATTTTTCCTGACTTTATGAAGGCACACTTTATGGCCTAATATATGATCAATTTTGGAGAAGGTTCTATGGGCTGCGGAGAAGAATGTATATTCTGTACAGGTGGTATGGAAAGTTCTATAGATATCCTTTAGGTCTACTTGATCTACGATGTTGTTGAGCTCTATTATTTCCCTGTTGAATTTCTGCTTGGATGATCTGTCTATTAATGATAGTGGAGTACTGAAGTCTCTGAGTATGATAGTGTTGGTGTTTATTTGTATTTGATTTTCATTTTCTATTGTATTATTTTGTATCATGTCCATCTCTTTTTTAAGGTTCGATTTTAATTTGAGTTCTGATTTTCTTGATGTTTCCTATAGTTCATTTTTGCATTTGATCAAGTCTTCTTTAAGCTTAATCAACCAGCTGTTGAGGTCTTCCATTTCTTGACTTACCTTCAATTTATTCCTATCTCTTTGGAAGGTTCTAATGTTTTCTTCAGTCAAATTAACCCTATGTCAAAAGCTGAATTCTAGGAGACAATTCTGTTCAATTTCATTGATATGATTGTTGGTTCTTTGATAGTTTGCTTCAAGTTAAGCTACTTTATTTTTTTTAATCAGGGTCTCACTAGTTGTGTTTTCATTTTGGGAATGAATTTCTGTTGATTTGTTTATGATTTCACTGGAGGCTTCCCTAGTAGAACTAGGCATCCTTAGTGGAGATCTCTCAGTTTTCTGACTTTCATTGGCTTTTTTGCATTGTTGTCTACACATTTTATTGTCTACACATTTTAGGAAGACTCTTTATTTTATTGAGGAGGAAGCAAGTTTTTGTCCTTTGGCCTATTCACCCTCTTACTCAAGTGAACAGGGATGTTGGTACCTGGTGGCCAGTCAGGATACCAGAGTAAAAGGTTTGATTTCATAGCTCACACAGGGGCCTGGCCTCCCCAAGCAGGGTACAATAGGACCCCCCCAAGACCAAGGGATTGGGAGGAGCAAGGGAATAGGAATCTGGCCTACTTTGTGCTGTGCCCACCAGAACACAGACCAGCACAAGCAACCTAGACTGGGGAGGTGGGAGGAGCAATGATACAGGGGTCGGGCCTGCTCACTCCAGATTTTTGTGCATACCCACACACTGTCAGGACAAGGAACTCAGACCCTGGGGAGGTGGGAGGAGCCCATAAACAGGTCCTGCCTATTCACCCCAGACTGCTGTGCTGGCCCACACACTTTCAGAGGAGCAAGGAACTCAGACCTGGTAGCCATTTGCAAGGATTTTATGGGGAATTTTTTTGTGTCCAAGTTCATCACAGATATTGGTCTATATGTTTCTTGATGTCTCTGTTTTTTATATGTATAATGCTTGTTGCACAGAAGGTGTCAGAGAGTATTCCCTCCTTTTCAATTACGTGAAATAACTTGAGAAAAAGTGGTTTTAGTTCTTCAATTAAAGTTTTGTAGAATTCAGCAATCAATTCATCTGAGCCTGATCTTTTCTGGGGGGGGGTAATTACTTTTTCAATCTTGTTAGATGTTATATCTCTATTTATGTAATTTATATTCTCTAGGCATAGTTTTGGTAGGTGATATGAGTCAAAAAATTCATTTCTTCTAGACCTTATAATTTTGTAGAATATAAGTTTTAAAAATATGTAATAATGATTCTACCAATTTCATAGGTATCTATTGCAACATCCCCTTTTAATCTCTAATCTTATTGATTATAAGTCTCCTCTCTTTTCTTTTTAATAATGTGGCCAGTGGTTTATCAATCTTGTTGGTTTTTTTTCTTTTTTGAAGAACCAGCTCATTGTTTCATCAATTTTTAAAATAATTTCTTCATTAACAAGTTACTGATTTCTCTGATATTGCTTCTTCCTTTCCTTCTGGTACTTTGGGGTTTGGATTGTTCTTGTTTTTCCAAAGCCTTCAGATGGATAATTAAGTTATTTATCTGAGATCTCTCTATTTTTTGTAATACAAGCACTTATAATCATAAAGTTCACTCTTAGGACTTCCTTCATTATATACCATAAATTTTGGTATATTGTGTTTTCAGTGTTGTTGAGTTCTAGAAATTTTTTATCTCCTTTTTGATTTCTTCAACACATTAATTTTTTGATAGTGAGCTATTCAATCTCCAGAAGTTGGTATATTTTCTGTTGTTTTTCTTGTTGATTACCAGCACATTGCTTTATGGTCAAATATAATACAGGGTATTATGTCAATTTTCTTGGATTTGTTGAGACTTGTTTTATATCCTAATGTATGACCTTTTTTAAGAGAAGGTTCCATGGGCTGCCAAAGAGAATGTGTATTATACAGAGTGAAGGTGGAATATTGTGTAGATGTCTGTTAAGTATATTTGATCTATGGTGGTGTTTAGCTTCATTATTCTCTGTTATTTTCTGCTTAGATTTGCTGTCTATTGACAACAATGGGGTACTACAGTCTCCTGCTATTATAATATTGAGATTTATTTCTGATTTATTGTCTAGTACATTTTGTGTTATAAAATTTGGCAAACCAGTGTTTGGTGCATATATGACTATAATATCCTCTTGTTGAACTGTTCCTTTAATGAGTATAAAGTGGCCTTCTATATCTCTTTATATTACCTTTGGTTTAAAGTCTATTTTGCCAGATATTACTATAGTCACAATGCTTCTTTCCTATTTCCATTTGCTTAGAATATTTTTACCATCCTTTCAAGCTACAGTGGTGTCAATCTTTAATGGTAAGGCAGGTTTTTTGTAGATAGCAAATAGATAGCTCTAGTTTCTGACCCAGCCTGTTAATCTATGTCATTTTCTTGAGGAGCTGAGTCCACTGATGTTCAGAATTATAATTGAGAGGAATGAGTTAATATTCGTCATGTTGTAGTCTTTGTAACTCCTGGTATTTTCTCAATATTCATTTGCTTCCACACGAGCCTGGTATTTTTTCAATATTCATTTGCTTTTACATCTGTTCTAGTTTTGATTACTGTTTTCCCCTCCCGTAGCCTCTTGGGTATGTTGGATCTCCTTTTCAGTGTGAAATATACCATACAGCAGTCTCTGCACGGCTGGCTTGGTGCTCATGTATCTCATATATTCATAATGCTAGATTTTATCATGGAAAGTTGTTCTTTTACCTTCTATTATGAAGGATAATTTTTCTGGGTATAGTAATTGGGGTTGACATCCATGGTCTTTCAAAATATGAAATACTCTGCTACAAGCCTTCAGACTTTTAGAATTTCCATTGAAAAATCAGAAGTAATTTGGATAGGCTTACCTTTGTAAGAAATAGCTTATTTTTTCTCTTGCAACTTTTAGTATTCTCTATCTCTCTCTCTTCTTTCTTTTATATGTTTGGTGTTTTAACTATACTGTGACATGGGAAATGTCTTCTTGGGCCTGTCTATTTGATGTTCTGTATGCTTCCTTTTTCTAGATGTGCTTGTCTTTTGTAAGACTAGGAAAATTTTCTTCTATAAATTTTATTGAACATATTCTCTATGTCAATTGAATATATGTCTATGTAATTCTCTCCTTTCTCATATTCTCCTGATCTGAATGGTTATTTTTTTAAGGTATCCCACACTTTCCTCCAGTTCTACTCAAACTTTTTTTGAATTTGTCATTAATTTTAATATATTTCTTCTGCCTCATCCTCAAACTCTGATAATCTCACCTCCACACAATCTATTCTGTTGGTAAAGCTTTCCTGGTAGCCTTTTAAATGAATTATTTCATTTTTGTTTCCATTAGTTTTTTTCAGCATCTTCATCTCTTTATTAGTTTCCATTTTCATATCTTTAACTTTTTATTGACAACTCCCATAAATATAGACAATATACCCTAGTCATAATCCCATCCTACCTCTCCCCTTTTCCTCCTCTCCAATAGCCCCTCCACCAAACCCCTTCTTTCTACTTACAGTCTCTGTTCTCTTTTGATGCCATCATGTTTTTCTCCTATTATGCAGGTAGTGTCAGTCCATTTTCTTTTTTTGCTTTCTTTTCTTTCCTTTTCTTTTCTTTTTTTTTTTTTTTGGTTTTTCGAGGTAGGGTCTCACTCTGGCTCAGGCTGACCTGGAATTCACTATGTAGTTTCAGGGTGGCCTCAAACTCTCGGCAATCCTCCTACCTCTGTCTCCCGAGTGCTGGGATTACAGACATGCGCCACCACGACTGACTCCATTTTCATTTCTTGATTTGAATTTCTTATTGTCTATTAGAATTCATTCCTGCATTTGATCATACCTTAATTGATTTTATTCCACTGACCATTGAGTTCATTTTTGGTGATTCTCATCCATTTCAATCAGTCTTCTACTGAGTTCTTTTTGTTGTTTCTCTTCACTTTCATATGGCTATTTGTTTATGGCCTCATTAAGTTTGTTTAATATGTTTATCATAATGTTATTTTAAAATTCCATGTCTGGAATTTCCTTTAAGTTTTTACTGGGGGCATCCACTAATGGAATAGGCATTTTGGATAGGGATATCTTGCCTTGATTTCTTGCATCACTTTGTTTGAATTGGTGATTGTCCATCTTGAGATAGATCTTTAGTCTTGATAAGAATATAGCAATAGCACCTCTTGTGGGGCTCATGTTGAATCACCTGGTCATCCTTGATTGAGGTGAGTATAGGATGGCACTCTATCTGCGTGTTTCTGCTCGGTACACATGAATATGAGCAGGCTCCTCTCTGTGTGTGCAGTATCAAGGCATGACTGGACTGTGCCCTGGAAGGCCTAGCTTACTCACTTCTCAAGCTATGGAGTGTGATAAGCTGCAGTCCCTACTCAGGGAGATGCCTACAGACAGGTAAGGCCAGAGAGTGAGGGGTTGTACATGCAGGGGGTGGAAAGTGGAGATTACCTAAGCCCTGGTTGCCCTATCCTACTGAGCACCTGGAGCTTTGGAGTAAGATCAATTCCAGAGTGCCTACTGAAGGCAGTTACAGGGGCCCAGGAGAGCTCTGAGCAGAGTGTGGTTGATTTCCAATCCCAGCAAATGCAACCTAGGGTTGTACTTACGTGGCGGGGGAGGAACTTGCCCTATCTTACTGAGCACTTGGGGTTCTGGTGTCCTTATTGATGGCAACGGGTGGCTCTGAAATTATTAGTTATTTTATTTTTGAACTTGTGCTTTGTGATTGAAGTCATCAGGAAAATGAAGCATGCACAGAAGCAAAGGAGATATGTGTATTTGCTTATATGAGCTCAATACTCTTGTACTTGCATTTAAAATGGCATTAAAGGGAGACCTATGAGGTTTCCCAAACAATGCAGACCTTTGCCATAACACTTGATTATCTACCAGAACTAAAAGGTAAGTGTATTACTGAAGATACCACAGGCTCTGGCTGTGGTCACAGGACATCAAAATACCACACTGGAACTGACAGAGAAAAACCTCCTGGCTAGTCCTCCTCATGTTTTCCAACACTATGGGAGCTGCTCAGAGACAATGGCCACCAAAAGTGTGAATAATTAGGGGACCCTAAAAGTTATGAAATCAACCAGCCAGGCAAGAAAGATATTCTTGTCTAATTCTGGCACACAGCCATTGTGGGTAACCAACTGTTCTCCAAATAGATATGGGGCCTGCTCAGTAGCAGAGAACCCTTATCTTGTACTTGAAGCCAACTCAAAATCCCACTGCCAGGAAACTCATAGACTCCAGAGAGAAGCCCCCACTGCTTTCTGCATAAGAAGACTGGGCTTATATGCCAAAAGTCTGTCAAATAACTATGCATATCCCCTTTAATCCAAGCTGCTCTCACTATTAGTTGGAGAATATGTTTTATTTTACAGATGGCATAGAAAACTGAGGAGACCTAGGATCTATCAATATGACAAGAAAAGATAGCCACCTGCCTACCATAAGACGTGCCACCTCTGCCAGGGGCCTATGGGAAATTACAGAGGAAGCTGAGACATGAGTACTACTCCCACCAGTAGCCTGACAACCATCTCCGGGGAATGATGACAAAAACTGTGATCAATCAAAACACAGTGAATCAGAAGCCCAAAGACTACAGAGAATACAATATTAAACCAGACTGATAACAGACCTATCAAGGTTCAGGGACTACTGAATACGAAGGAGGCAGGAAGATTCTAAGAGCCACAAGGTGGGTAGAAATATTCTGAGACATAGCCACCATCCAAAGACTAACTGAGACCTTAAATAGCCAACAGTGAACAGTGAATACCAACAACCCCACTGATGAGAGGCCTCAGGGAAAGTGGGACCTGGGGAGAGGAGATATGAGACTACAATCTTCATAAGAAATAAAAAATAATGATAAAAAAACTCAAAAAACCAGCATTGATAATATAAACATTAGTGATACAATTAATGCTAATTTTAAATTTTTCCAAATTTGTTAAGAGAAGAAATTGAAAAATCATCCGAAATTGCAAAAGGTGACAACTAAAGACAGGGAAGTTTTTCCTATTTTTGTAGCTGTTTTAGCACCATTTCTTCCTGCCTTTTAAACTAAGATCTGTCCTTTTTACTTTGCAAAGTAAATAGCCAGCCTGAGTATACACCTAGAAGATGAGAGAAAAGGATTCAAACCTTGGGCTCTGGAGGGCCAGAGGTGACATGCTGACATGAGCTGGGCAGGGAAGGTTTCAGGAAGGAGAAGGTGGAGAGAAAAGCAGTGGTGTGCTGCAGCCAGCTCCACGAGCTCCTGCCAGCTCAGGGGAAAAGAACCACCTGTTTGATTTTCAAGAATCTTGCAAGCCACTTACTTCAACTGGCCATTACTAAAAATTATACTACGTAAACTTAAAACTAAGTAAATTATATTTTAAAAAAAATACAAAGGCAACAAATACTCAAAACTCATGATTTCCTGTGATGATGTCGGTTTTGTGGCTATTTAAGCCTATGATGCCTATGGCAACGCGATGGTGGTCAACTGCCCGTTTCTTCTCAGCTCAGCACTCAGACTGTCCATCAATAGTTTGAAATCAACCTCTGGCTGTATCAGATGATGGAGAATAGGTTCCTCCTTTCATGAGTCTGTTGTATAACATTGGTCAGCATCCGGCTGAGAAGAGGTGTTTCCGAAGCCTCAGGACTGAGTAAGGGAACTTTAAGGGAAAAGGAAACAGCCTAAAAATGGCAGAAAGGAAGAGAGTATGGATGTGGTGAAGAGCAGTTTGGCATGGTACCATGACAGGAAAGGTTTTTTTCTGGGCACCTGATGGAGAATCACAATGTCAAGTTGGAGGGCAGGCCCGAGGAGCAAGGCAACTATGAGACACAGCGAGTGTTTAGGGCATTTGCTGGCTCATCAGTGAAACTCCTCTGCATGTTCCTATCAAGGGAAAATCCTCGCTAAATGTAATAACATATCACTTCATGGACCCACCCTGCTTGCTAAACACAGCTGTGGTGGGAGAATGACTTAGTGAGACAGCAGCCCAAGCCATAGATCTTTCTTGAGCAAGGCCCAAAACACATCAACCGGAGAGACATGGTCTCTCACAACTTCAGTCTCATTGGATATATTTCTGTGCCATTGTGGAAACAGTCTGCTATCCCCAAATGATCACAGAAATTGGAAAGAAATGGGATAAACAATTCCTTATGTAAATTACCCCCAAGGAAAAGCTTCCTGATGTACTGGCCAACATGAAGTACTAAACAGATCTCCATGTTCTCAATTTAGTTCTATACCTCACAGCCAAGTTTACTTTGTTCTCGGTGAGAGCCAGATGAATTTAGCAGAATTAGCACAGTAAAAAGAGCTGGTAAAACTAGACCCATTAAGATTCAGATCTGGGGAGTGATGGCATAGAGAATGGCCCGGCTCACCTGGAACTGAGAGATGAGGCAGACCAGCTGCTAGGACTAAAGTTTGAAGGAGAATGGTAATTTTTTTTTTCCAGAACTCATGGCTCTTGGAACAAGCTGTGTGGTGCTCACAGTGCTACAGAAAGAGAGGGCTGGAGGTAACAAGAAATGCTAGTGGTTTCAAGCACAATGTTGATGACCTTTGTTTTGTTTTTTCAAACTGAAGGTTTCCAAATAAAGTGGAGACCCCGGAGGACATCTATGTCCAAAGACCACATCAGCTGATGCCAAAGCAATGAGGCAGAGGCTCGGGAGCTGCTCGTAGGGAGGCGCTCAGCTCATAGAGTGAGTGTGAAATTAATCCCGAATACTTCCAGCTGCCAAGAGAGGCTCTAAAATTGGTTACAGGAAAGCAGCAGCAGCAGCAGCAGGGTAGACATGAATCATATGATGTGAACACAGACATGTCCAATTTCTTCACCTTAACTCACCATTGTATCTGTTTCCAAACCTCATGTGTGGCAGAAACCCATGACAGAGCCGCTTAGTCGCCTTTCAGTGAGGGCTGATGGCAAGCCAGGTATTATGCACAGAGCTGCTAGATTCCATTGCTCTGTCCTCTCGACAGCCCGCTGGGACAAAAAGTGGACACACACACACACACACACACACACACCTCCATTTCCTGATAAAGAAACAGATAGGTAAAGCTATTTGAGCACACCAGCCATGGTCAGGAGCAAGGGCACAGATATGTGAAGACTCCAGTTTTCTCTTTTGAATTCCTACTGAGGGCCCATTCAGCATGGAAACACACAAGTCTACAGGAGGTTCCATAAAATCATCCAGTGAGTTTTTATCAAATGGAGACAAGGAAAAATGGTACTCGTATAATATATTCATCAAGGATGTATGCACTTTATCTAAATTTTCCCTTGCTGGAGCTTGTCTATATGAGATTAACTCAAGCTGGCTGGTTTCTGCCCAAAGTTGGTGATTATTGTCCAAAGTCACAGTAGAAAGGAAATTAATTCATGCTTTGAAAGGATGAGAAATTAGTATATTATTACTTCCCTTTAGTAAAAAAAATTATGTTCTGCATACCTCAAAAAATATGAAAACTAAACAATAATTTTTCTGGGTTTCTCCTTTACTAAAGGTGCTGTTTTTAAAAAGGACAATTCATTTATTTTTCTAAAATCTCACAATATTTCAGTGGTCTAAACAAGTCAATGTTTATAATAATTATCGACATTTTACCCAGGGCTTTCTAGGGGTGAAACACCAGCTGAACTCTTTACAGGGATTAGCCTATTTAGTTATCAAGGCAATCCTGTCAGACACTACTGTTAGTCTCAATTTTTACAATAAGGAAAGAGAATTGTAGAAAGGGTCAAACAGCAAGTGGCAGAACCAGAACTCACTCAAGCCAGAGACTTCACTGTGAACAATGCCTGTACGTCAGACTCTCCATGAGTGATATGTGGAACGAATTCCACCCCCCTCATGTGCTGACCTTCTCATACCCCATATGAATCAAGATAGATTTGTTGCAATAAAAGCCTGGCATGGATGAACAAGTTAAGCAAACAAGAACTCTTACATTGTGTATAAGATGACACGTCCCTCAGGGAAGAATGGAGCAGGCCCTGCTGGAACAGCCAACAGCCTGGGGACCAAAGACACAGAGCTTCTAAGCCTGGCTTCACTACTGAGCATATGAGTGTTGAATTTACTTCTCTTCTCTAGACTCCAGTTTAATCATCTTTAAAATGTGGGAAACATGATCTCTAACATCCAACATAACTGTATCAGGGCCAAAACCATTTAAAAATTAGTCAGATGATTTTCTGTTTTGAGCTATGCATGCCAATTCTTTCCCTTCTATTTGCACACACAACAGGCTTCTTGTTTAATGTTTACTGACTTGTCACTTACTATCTATAAAATAACAGTGGGAGCCAGGCGTGATGGCACACATCTTTAAACCCTAGAACTCAGAAAACTGAAGCAGGAGGACTTCTGCAAGTTCAAGACTAAACTGAGCGAATGGTGAGTTACAGGTGAGCTTGAGTCACAGGGTAAGACCATGCTTCAAAATAAAATAAATCAGTCAAATTTAAAAATCAGTAAGAATATTTTTCTTTGGCTAATTCAAAGGATTATGAGAATTAATTGAGGGGTAAAATAGATAATAACAAGTATTAACAGAGATATGAAGAATGTGGAACACTCTTGCTTTACTGGTAGGAATGTAATATGTTATAGTCACTTTGGGAAATAGTCTGGATGTTCCTCAAAAAGTTAAACAAAGAGTTATATCACCAAAAAATTTAACTTCTAAGGAAATGATGAAAAGAAATGAAAATGTATGTGCACTCAAAAATTTATTCCTGGATTTTGTTAATTAACTTCCTGCTACTCTAACAGGGACCTGATATAAAAAGAAAAGGTAGGGGGCTGGAGGCATGGCTTAGCAGTTAAGGCATTTGCCTGCAAAGCCAAAGGATCCTGGTTCAATTCCCTAGGACCTATGTAAGCCAGATGCACAAGCAGGCACACACACCTGGAGTTTGTTTACAGTGGCTAGAGTCCCTGGCGCACCCATTCTCTCTCTCTCTCTCTCTCTCTCTCTCTCTCTCTCCCTCTCTCTCTCTGTGTATGTGTGTGTGTGTGTGTGTGTGTGTGTGTGTGTCTGTCTGTCTGTCTGTCTGCCTCTTTCCCTCTCTCAAATAAATAATTAATTTTAAAAGAAAGGGTTGAATTCAAAACTAATAGACTGCTGTGTTTGGCAGGACACAGAGCAGAAGGATAGGTTAGATACTGAAAAAATGAAAGGTTCAGGCTGGAGATAACAGACCAGTTCAGATGCAAATGTTTGAGAGATTACCACTATTGAAACTGGACCAGCTGTTCTGCATTGAGACAGTAGGAATGCTGCCCTTCTTTTGAAAGGAAGGGTCCCAGAAGTGGACAGCTGCAGCATTTCAGCCTCTTTCTGGGACAACCCTGAAGGACTGAGGTGAAGGGAAATCTTCACAATGGGCAGAACTTTGAACAATGCACATACTTGTGCATCTTGCATGGAAGAAAACATGGCCAGACGTGCAGTTATGCACTGATTCATGAACTGTAGCCAGTGGTTTAGCTGAATGGTTAAGGACCTAGAAGTAGCCCATTTGGAAAGTTGTTGAGAAAGACGTTTGGGGAAGATGTATGTGGATAAATCTCTCCAACTGGGAAAAGGATATAAAGATAATTGTGTCTGATGTAAATGCTCGTCAGAAGGTGCCCTCGGCAGAAGCGTTAATAATTGAGTAGACAATGTGATCTGTTCTCCAGATAGTAGTCAACCCCTCCTGGTCATCCATACTGTTATGCAATGGCCCCAAAAACAAAGTGGCCATGGTGGTATAATGGACTCAACAACACCGACTTCCATGAATTAAAGCTGCCTGGATACAGCTGCTTCCGAGTGCCAATTCTGCCAGCAGCAGAGACCAACGCTGAGCCCATGATGTGGCATCAATCCCCAGCATGACCCGCCAGCTACCTGGTGGGAAGCTGATTATACTGGACCACCTCCACCATGGAAGGGGCAGTGTGTTCTTATTACTGGATCCTTATCCTGTATATGGATTTGCCTTTTCTGTATGTAATGCTTCTGCCAAAACCACCATCTACAGGCTTACAGAATGCCCTATCCAGTGCCATAGTGTGCCACACAGCATTGCCATGACCAAGGAAATCACTTCATAGCCAAAGTACGACAGTGGGCTCATGCTCATAGAATTCACTGCTCTTAACAAGTTCCCTGCCATCCTAAAGCAGTTGCCTGGATAGAACTGTGGTTATGGTGCCAACTAGGTAGCAGTAGCTTAGAGGGCTGGGCACAGTCCTCCAGAAAGCTATATATGCTCTAAAACAACATTCAATATATGGCACTGTTTCTCTTATAGCTAGGATTCACAGCTCCAGAAGTCAAGGGGAGGAAACTGGAATGGTCCTACTTGCCATCATCTCAAGAGACCCACCAGCCAGATTTTTGCTTCCAGTTTCTACAACATTATGCTCTGCAGGCCAAAGGGATCTTGGTTCCAGAGCGGGGAGTACTTCTGCCAGGAAGCACAACAAACATCCCACTGAACTGGAAGCTAAGACTGCCCCCTGATGTCCTCGAGTATAGGCTAGAAAGGAGTTACAGTGGTAGCAGGGGTGACGGATCCAGACTACCAGGGGAAATTGGACTGCTCCTCCACAATGGAGGTAAGGAACAGTATGTCTGGAGATCCTTCTAGAACGAAGGCATGGATGTTCCCTTCAGGTAAAAAATAAATAAATAAAAATAAACAAGACCTGATGAGGTAGACACTGATTCTCTTTCATTCTCTTACTGAAAATGCAAGAAAATGTGGTGATTCGAATGTTTCTAAAATACAACATATAAAGGCAGAGAGAAAATGAAAATCATGTTCAAAAGCCCAGAGAATTCTGGAATAGCAGTACAATGTCATCCTTAGCTACATTACAAGTTCAAGGCTAGTTTGGAATATATGAGACTATCTCAAAAAGGAAAAAAAACCCACTTGATTATGTGCCCAACAAGCACACAACTTTCCTGTCTTGAGCTATACTGCAGATGAACGGGCGAACCTCAAATCAACCCAGCTCAGCCAGGAGCCACAATTCCACACCACTTCCTGGATCCTAGACTCACTGACATGAGCACTGTGGTGCTCCAGTCAGCATGGAACTCAAGTGACGTCACATGGAAACAACAGACCCACCACATTGCACTGGTCATCTACTTTAGAAAACAAGCACACATGGCTGGGGAGATGGCTTAGCGGCTAAGGCAATTTCTTACAAAGACTAAGGACCCAGGTTTGATTCCCCAGTACTCATGGAAGCCAGATGCACAAGGTGGTGTATGTACGTGGAATTTATTTGCAATGGCTAGAGGCCCTGGTAGAGCTGTGTACCACCAACCTACAGGCAGCTCTAATGCTTGCTGAAGTGAATTGCTCCTCAGCTGATGGCCCTCTGGTTAGAAAGACAGACTTTCAATCTAGGAGAGGAAGTTTGTAAGCCAAAAGAATGTAGCACATATATCACTCTCACTGTTCTGATTCATGATGGCTTTTACTCTAAACTCTGGCATGGCCAATGCCTTGCAATAAGGAAAAAGGAAAAGGTTGCAAGGGCTAAATTTTTCCTTTGACAGGAAATATCCCATTAGTATCCAAAAGACTTGTTCTTTTACCAAAAAGAAAAAAGAAAGAAACTGTCGCAGTCAAGTTCACACTGCTGGTAGAAATCAACCAAGCAAGAAGAGCTTATGGGGAAAAGAGGTTTATTTTGGCTTACAGGCTCAAGGGGAAGCTCCATGATGGCAGGGGGAAACGATGGCATGAGGAGAGGGTGGGCATCAGCCCCTGGCCAATATAGGGCAGACAATAGCAATAGGAGAGTGTGCCATAAGACAACAGAAAACAATGTATGTCCAGTGAAAAGCTCAAGTCATACAAGGCTGTCTTCATCAAAGGAGACCTGTTCATGGGCAAGGTGAGAGAGCTGCGGACTCTCGGAAGCCAGGCGGGTCCCTTGCCTAGGGTTAGAATTTTACCTGCTGAACACCTTGAAAAGTCACAGAAAACTACTTTTGGAAAGACAAATTAGTCCCAAGAAATCTCGTTATATGCTATGTGCTTTAAAAGCGCTCTTTTCCCTTTAAACATTCTGACCAGATGAATGTGAAAATAAGCAGTGGAGCACAGACCCTGGACATAAGAATATGTGCCACTGAAACGTCAAAACATTAAATGGGAGACAGTAAATCATTTATAAGTGACGCAGAGAAAACTTCTGCTATTTCTGCAAAGTTTATTCACCAAATAGACAAGTAACTTAATCAGCTGAAAGGAAACTTGCTCCAATGCTGGTTACTATAAAGCTAAAAATAACAACTGATCTCCAGTCTGATTACTACTTTTACCTCTCCCTCCCTGGCTGGCCAAAGTTTTACCTCTTTCCATAAAATTATCTACTTATAGTAACTGAAACTCAAATTTAAAAAATAATAATTAGTGGAACCAAGTTGTAAAAATATGAATGAATGTTCTCTAAGACCATGGTTTCTCACCGAACTGATGTCATTAAAGCTGGGATCTATGGTCGTCTGAGTTCCATTCACGAGCCCTGAGAATAACTCAGTAATCAACTGCCAAAAACAACATCCACGGGGTCTGATCTGAAGAGTGCCTAAGTTTGGAATGTTTCTAGCAACATTTTATAGACAGACCCGGCAATGTGGGAAGCAGCCACCCACAGGGCCCACTGCATTGTGATAAACTCCTCAATCCATTCCAGTCTCTGCTACTGTGCCAGTGTGCCATCCCCCACCAAGTAACATACGCAGATGGGCAGCTGGCTGGGTGCCTTCACCATGGAAGATCCAGTATCACATGTGGTCAATCAGGGAACACTGGTGATTCTACCTAGATGGCAAACAAGGGAATTGGAGACCCCAACAGAACCGGCGATAAGACTGGTCAGTTTCTTGGTTGCATCTTTACATAAATACAAAAACATTCAACTGGTGGGTTTTTGTTGTTGTTGTTGTTTGTTTTTGATGTTTTTTGTGGGGTCTCTGAATCTGAAGGCATCTCAGCTGGGAGATGCCCAGTGGATAGTGTTCACCTCAAGTATAAGGACTTGAGTTAGTAACCCCACACCCCCTTAAAATGCTGGGGATGGTGATGTGTACCTCTAATTCCAGGGCTCAGGAAGCAGAGGCCAGGAATCACTGGAGCTCACTGGCTAGCTGGTCTAGCCAAATTGGTGAGCTCAGCAAGAGACACTGTCTCAAAGAATAAAGGGGAGAGCACCCTAAGACAGCATAAACTTCTGCCTTCACATTACACACATTCACATACACCCATCCACTCATACATGCACACCACAAAAACATGCAAAAGAAAAAAAAGGCAGACAAGACATGTAGTTTTTCAAGCCAGGAAGACATGCTATACAAGCCTCTAATCCCAGCACTCAGGAGGTTGAAAGCGAAAGATCATGAGTTCCAGGTCGTCCTTGGCTAAATAGCATGATCTTTTCTTAAACCAAAACAAGTCCAGATTTTGAGAGGGCCTAGGTAGCTTATAAAACCACTTGTGGTTTGGGTTTTCCTTTATAAAACACACAGTCTTATCACTGCTATCCTGTGAGACTTTGGCAAGACATATACAGGCCTATGTGGCTAGAACAAGGGGCAACGGGTAGTGCTGTCTGGATTCGTATGCAGGGAGCCTAGGGTACACGTGGGCATTTCTAGTCACAGTCGGAGAACATCAGCTCTGGACGAGGGCTCACTAAAGACATGCTTGCACCTAGTCTCTGCTGTGCTCTAGACTTCTCCAGGCCAGACGGTCTTATCACCTGCTGCACCCACTCACGGTCTCCACGGCCCAGAGGCTTTCAATGCATGTTCATTACACTGAGATAAATTAAAACTTATAACAAAATAGTAGCATGAGGATCTTTCCACAGGTGGCACTTTACTGGAGCATCAAACTCTACCTTCAGGTGGGTAAGACTAAGGTCTGCCATACTTGAAGTTTTTTGAAGTTATGAGATGTATTGGAATTACTACTTAAATAAGCAAGTTCAACATCATATTCTCTGCATGCCTTGCATTACAGTAGATTGCTAAATTTGTTGAAGTGTCTACTGCTAGTACTCTCCTTTGAATGAACATAGAGTATGAATTCAGTAATACACTAATGGAATAGAGCCCAAGGTCTGAGCTTAAATAACCCATGGCCTTGCCTTCAGGGAAGCTGATTTCAATCTTCCTGAGGCATTGTGATGGGTGTTGTTACCCCCATAAGATTTACGCAATTCTGAGCCTACCAATATTTGACATAGAGAACAGAGAAGGACAAAAACAATGAGACATCAAAATAGAAAAAAAGACTACTTGGAAAGAAGTGGATGTTTACTGGAGCAGAAGTGACAGAAAGGAACAAAAGTTAGAATTAAGGGAATATGATCAAATTACAGTATGCTTATGTATTAAAATTCTCAAAAAATGTTTTTTTAAAACAAAATAACGATGCAGGCACCATTTCCTCACATAAGAGTTCTATTCTAGCAATCTGGTCAATTGTTTTCCTCTGGAGAAAAATAATTGAGACAAAAAGGAAATGAGTATGCCAAATACAGAATAAGAATTTTAGGATATGATCATAAGACATTTACTATATTACAATATTTATTTATCCTTATCTTTATTCCCTAGATTACATGTTCTTTGACAACAAGGACAATGCCCTTGTTTACAGCAAATAATGATATAAATATTCAATATGTTCCCCTGAATTTAACTGTTTGGGTTTGAGAAGACTTTCAAAATCATTTAATTCAAACCCTTTGTCTATTTTATGGCAAAACAATGTTTTTAAGACCCAGAGATGCTTACTGACCTGCCAAAAATCACACAGGAGCCTAGCACTGAATCCAGGGTAAGAGCTTGCATCCACATTCTTCTTTAGCAGTTGACCTACATTGTCTCATTAATTGTTCATACCTTTATGAATTCTGGGGGGAAAAGCAACTACAGGCCCCGAGTCAAATCAAGGTAAAAAAAAACACAGGGTTATTAAACTTGAAAGTCCAGAACCAAACTTTGTTCCCATGGTACAAATGATTTAAAACCTACGAGGCACAAACTAGGAAGTCAGAAGGGAACGTAGTCCCAAGTACGCATGGATGGATGGCACAGGAGCAAAAGGAAACACATTTGTGGCGTGGAAAGTGGTTGGTATGAATGGGCACAAGGCAGGTGTCCGGAGAGAAGGGAATCTGTAGCTGACAATGATAGGTTTGCTCCATGTAGGAGTCACAGTTAGGTTCTGTTTCAAAATTCCATGTTCTCTAAAACTTTACAATTATCTTTACAGTCACAGTTCTAGAATTTTCAGAGCAACTTTCACATATAGTTTAGAGTGATATCGATGATCATTTGCCTCATGATTACTGGCTTTATATGGGGAGATTAAGATGAGATGTTAGGGGCTAGAGAGATGGCTTAGCGGTTAAGCGCTTGCCTGTGAAGCCTAAGGACCCCGGTTCGAGGCTTGTTTCCCCAGGTCCCACGTTAGCCAGATGCACAAGGGGGCGCACGCATCTGGAGTTCGTTTGCAGTGCCTGGAGACCCTGGCACGCCCATTCTCTCTGTGTGTCTCTCTGCCTCTTTCTCTCTCTGTCACTCTCAAATAAATAAATAAAAATACACAAAATATTTAAAAAAAAAAAAAAGATGAGATGTTATTGTCGTGTGGAAGGGGACAGAAGGGCCTCAACCCTGACTGACTACTTCTCAGGTACAAGATGTTCCCTGATAGTCAAGCACAGCACAGTTCAGAAAGGGCAGAGCTCCCCTCCCCCCACACTTCCTGGCCATTCTCACCAGGTAGTGGGGTGAGGGATCCCAAAATGTGGATGTAGGCAAAAGTTTAAAAAAATGATGCAGATCTCTTCCCCAGCAGCAAATGCCTACCTACAAGTTGTTTGATGTGGTATAAAGACAAACTCACATTTGGCAATTTTTGTTATTATTGTTTTTTGTTTTTTCAAGATAGGGTCTCACTCTAGCTCAGGCTGACCTGGAATTCACTATGTAGTCTCAGGATGGCCTTGAACTCACAGCAATCCTCTTGCCTCTGCCTCCTAAGCATTGGGATTAAATGTGTGCACCACCACATCCGGCTCACATTTGACATTTTTACCTTGAGCAAACTGTTCTGATTTTCTAAATAATTATCTCTCTCCCTTCCCCCCCCCTCTCTCTCTCTCCCTCCCTCCCTCCCTCCCTCCCTCCTTCTCCTTTTTCCAAATGAATACAGCTGCAAGGTAACACTAACTTTCCTCTCAGAGTTACTGTAAGGACCATTTAAAGTCCTATATGGGATAAATTTGAGTAAACTATGAGGTACAATATAAATGCTGGATGTCATTATACTAGAAGAATAAGAAATTTAACATCTCTAACAGACTTCATTAATATTCTCCAAACTGAAGTCTGTTGTTCAACTAATTTACAAGAAAGAAAATTAAATCTATAGGTTATCTGAAAAGCAAGAGCATCTGGAACAAATTACAGTTTAAAACCTGGGAAAGCCAATAATTCCAATGAATCCTAGGCATGTCTTAGAACAACGAACACCATATAACAGTAGGCTTGCTAGGTTATGCAAGATAGAGTGGACATTCAATAGCTGAAGGATTTTTATATAAAAGAATTACAGGGCTGGAGAGATGGCTTAGTGGTTAAGGCACTTGCCTGTGAAGCCTAAAGACCCATGTTCAACTGTCCAGATCCCAGGTAAGCCAGACAGATGCACAAAAGTGAGGCAAGTGCAAGGCTGCACATGCACATTAGATGGGCTCAAGTGTATGGAGTTCAATTTCAGTGGCTGTGGCCCTGGTGTGCCAATTTTCAATTTTCTCTCTCTCTCTCTCTCTCTCAAAAAAATTTTTTAAGAAAAGAATTATAGAAAGAACTTTTGCTTTCTATAAAACTGGTATTGAATTTTAGTTTAAAAAATAAGATATTGCCACTGGCTCTGGACATGCCCATGATGAAGACAGGGTAAGACACAAATTATAAACTCAACTCAAAGACATTAATGGCTAAGACAATGAGAGCACCAAAGAGTACCAGTGCTGCTCTTAAGTAGTGGGAAAGAAAAGGGGGCCAAAAAGGCCCTACCTGAGAACTCCCCTTCTCACCTGCATGGCTGGCAGGGCCAGCTCTGAACAGGCAGCAAGAGTGCTGCTTAACGAATCCTGGGATTTTATTTTTAACCGCTCTCAAAGCAACAATAGCTCCAGTAAGAAGAAAC
The DNA here is from genome assembly GCF_020740685.1 of Jaculus jaculus. NCBI lineage: Eukaryota > Metazoa > Chordata > Mammalia > Rodentia > Dipodidae > Jaculus > Jaculus jaculus. The sequence continues at coordinate 16,047,121 of NC_059117.1, forward strand.
TGGCATCTCGTTGGAGCCAGGAAGGAAGAGGATCTTGACTTTGTCCCCAAAGCCTATGTTGCTGAAATTAGCCTGGACCTTAAACTCCACACATCAAGTGTTAGGCAAGGGCCTCTGGATATGTAAAAAAAATATCAAATGACATAATTGGAAGGTTCTGTTCACTGCAAAGAGTGACTCTTACCAGGATCCTTCTTAGGTTTAGCAACGCACGAGGGAAATGAAAATAGAATTAGACTTAAACAAATCATATTTCTCTACAACTGTTTCCCTGTAGAATATTTCTGACTGCTAGCTTCCTTCCTTGCAGCCCTTCTTTTCCCAGGGGCTTTCTCTGGGACTACTCCTGACCCACGCATCAACAAGGAGGCAGGCAACTGACAGCCCACCTGAATAGTACAAATTTGAGGAGCTATGATTATCCCAAGACAGCTCCTGTCTGCAAGTTGAGAAAAAAATTACCCTACATGGTTTAGACTGAGGAAAAGAATTCTAGCCTCTACAACTTCAACAAGGAGTAAACAAAAAGGTTAAATGATGTATAAGAATTCTGGAAAAGCAAGAGGCTACTTTGGTTAATCCACTACCTCCTGCCAGAAAGAACATTAAAAAAAAAAAAAAGATTAATTTCTAAAGTTAGGAAATCAGGCTTCAATCCACCATTGTATGATCATAAGAATTACACCCAACTGCTCATGAGTCACTGGTACTGGATTCAGTCAGTGAATGAATTCAACTTTTTCCTCATTGACTGAGGTGACTGGTTATCTACACTGTAGTAAAAAGCTGGTAAAAGTGAAAATTTTTGAGCCAATGGCTTTCTTATGGTTCACACCTAATCAACTATTTAATTCTGGACCTGAATGTATTAAAGTAAGTTGACCATATCTCCCACTCTTGGCAAGATTGGTGATCACTACATCATACAAGTTTACCTCATTAAGGCCCAGGAGAAAAATTCCTCTTGGACCTCAGAATTAGGAAAAAGTCAAGTTGCTACTGAAAAATCCAACAGCAATTACAAAACAGAAAAAGAAAAAAAAAAAGCTACAATAATAAAAAAAGATGTGTTCTCTTTCTTGAAAAATTAAAAAAACCTTTTAAATGGCTGTGACTACAATTTCGCATTGACTAGAAAGAAGTCATATCTGTGACCCATGTTTATCAATGAAGAAATGTTATATATTAAATGTTATATATTTTCTTTTATCCAGACTACTTTAGACTTGCTATGAAATATATTTTAAGTTAACCTTTTTCAAAATAGATTTATTTTTTCCTGGATACTGCTAGACTGACTCAACCGAGTAACAAGTATAACTTCTTGCTGAATTTAAGGGAAATATACTGGGTGGTCACAAGAGCCTTAATTTAGCTGAATTAATATAACCACATCATATTTTATAACATCTTTCCATATCACACTAATGCTAAATGCAAACGCTTGTTGACAATTCATTATCTTCCTGATGTATTGTATGAAAAAGAAGATTCTTGTCTGAATGTTATCACTTCCGGAACTGGCATCTACTAACCAAAAGCAAACATTGCCCAGTACTGAGTTCCATAGCAAACTGCACCCGTGGCTGTAAATGAGGTAAATAAGAGAAGGACAGAGCTGCTGGAAAAGACTCATTGAAGGCTGCAGAGCCTGAATCAGTGCCGCAGAAGGAAGTGATTCCAGGAAAGGCGTGCGCGCCAGTGACGGCACTGAGGCGAGGCGGATGCCGTGTTTCACTGGCCAATGAAGACAGCGCTGCGAAATTAGCAAAAACACAGGATAAGAAGTTATGGAAGAGAAAGTAATGAGAGGTTATGGTCAAAACACATATATGTGCATTAAAACTGGCAATAAAAACTAGGGCAAAGCCAAGTGTGCTGGTTCACATCTAAAACCCTAGCACCCAGGAGGCTAAGAGAGGAGGACTGCTGTGAGTGAGAGGCTAGCCTGGACCACAGAGTGAGTTCTAGGTCTCATGTAATAGCCTAGGTTTGTCTTACATTTGCTAAGTAATCAAGGATGACTTTGAACTTCCTGATCCTCATGCTTCTACCCCCCAGGTTAACCTAATCTCTCTTCCATGAAATTTCCTTTGGGGCAATTTACTTTCCTCTCCACTGAAATGGTTAAGTTTCTTTTTTTTTTATTATTATTTTTTTTTTGTTTATTTTATTTATTTATTTGAGAGCAACAGACAGAGAGAAAGAGGCAGAGAGAGAGAGAGAATGGGCACGCCAGGGCCTCCAGCCACTGCAAACGAACTCCAGACGAACGTGGGTCCTGGGGAATGGAACCTCGAACCGGGGCCCTTAGGCTTCACAGGCAAGTGCTTAACCACTAAGCCATCTCTCCAGCCCATGGTTAAGTTTCTTATACCACAGACTGATTTGTCCTTCTTTTGTAGTACAGTCTTGTATAAAATTAACAGTCTTACACAAAATAAGTTAAGTTTATTGTTAGGACCACTGTGTTGAGAACACTGAGAAATAAGAATGTGACTAACTAGTAAATGTGCATTTCTAGTAAGAATTTAGGAGCCTTAGGTATAATCATTTATAGCTACTCTTCATATCTCTAAGTTGTTTCCACTTAGCTGAAATTCCTCAGGGACTTTCTTCTCCACTGAACGCTGCCATATGGAAACAATGATTCCTCCTGCTGAGCTAACCATCAAGACACTTGACACCTGATGGTCTAGAATCCCCCACAAAAGAACGGCCTGCTCATTCTCCAGCTTACTGGCTTCTCGCTGCTTTGACTTCAGGAACATCCACTATTAGTAAACAGAAAAGCACCATGGCGAGTCAAATTTAAGTTGTGTTCAGGGAAAACAAAAGCCATACTGAAAGGTCTCTGAAGATATGGAGATAACTACTTCTCTTGGCTCCAAGAGGGCAGTGTGTGCTGACTGCTATGAAGACATATGGAATAGCTGGGTGTGGTGGCACACGCCTTTAGTCCCAGCACTCCGGAGGCAGAGGTAAGAGGATCGCCATGAGTTCAAGGCCACCCTGAGACTACATAGTGAATTCCAGGTCAGCCTGAGCTAGAGTGACACCCTGATTGAAAAACCCAAAACAAAAAAGAAAGAAAGAGAGCGAATGAGTGACCCAGCTGGTGCCAAGAGTGCTAGTGTATGCCTCTAATCCCCGTGCTTGAGAGGCAGAGGTAGGAGGACTGCTGTGAGTTCGAGGCCAGCCTAGGACTACAGACAGAGTTCCAGGATAGCTTGGGCTAGAGTGAGACCCTGCGTCAAAAAATAAAAAAGAAAAAAGAAAGAAAAGAAAATAAAAAGAAAAAGAAAAAGGAAAGAGAGCTGAAGCTGGAGCTGGAGCTGGGCAGATGTCCAATGGTTAAAGGTGCTTGCTGACAAAGCCTGAAAGCCCGGGTTCAATTCCCCAGTACTCAAAAGCTAGATGCACAAAGTGCCATGCATCTGGATTCATATGCAGTAGTCAGAGGCCCTGATGTGCCCATACAAACACACATACTCTCTCTTTCTCTCTGCAAATAATAAAAAAATATTTTCAAAAAGAAAGAGCTGGCTGTGGAGGAACCATCTTCTGATTTGCATAAGATTGAAAGAAGAAGACCTGAAGCCATTAGTCAGTTTAAAAAAATTAAAAATAAATTTGCTAACAAACATTTTCTGTCAGTTTTGACTTAGCCAAAGCTTCTACAAAATAAAAAGAAAAAAAATCTGCAGTGAAATTACACTTAGTGGACTTATTTTGTTTTTCTTGATGAATATTTGAAATTCCTGCCTTTTTTTCCTGTTAGTTTTAACTCTATTGAATCTTGCATCAGCAACTAACAAAGGTATTCTATAAGCAACTGAAGACTTAACCAGGACTAGGCCAACCCCACATCAGAAAACTATAGTGCCTCACAATTGCCTCCCAAAGAATAATAAAATTCCAAATATTGGCATGTTCCTTAAAACCCTAACCTTTCCTTGAGTTTGAAGCTTTGTAACCAGGGCCCAAAAATGAGCCTCCAGGGTTGACAAACTCCCTGAAACTGAATCTAACTTTCTGCACGTTTTTATGCATTTCTGTAGAGGAAAGGCCCAAAAGTTTTCAGAGTCCCCATGGAGTCTCTGACCTCAAAGAAGTTCATAACTATAGCTTTTATATTCCCCTTTCATCACCTCCATCATATTTAATGGTCTACATTCACTATTATTTCACAAATCTGGAATTTCCAGCAGAGTTAAGAATTCTACCTGGTACCTTGAGGCAAAAAACATGATATCCCAGCTAGAGAAATGGCTCAACAGTTAAGGCACTTGCTTGCAAAGCCTGATGGCCAAGGTTCAATTCTCCAGTACCCACATAATGCTAGATGCACAAAGTGGCACGTGCATCTGGAGTTAGTTTGCAGTGGCAGGAGACCCTGACATGTCCATACTCATTCTCTCTTTCTGTCTACCTCTTTCTTTCTGTCTCTCAAATAAATAAACTTTGTTCAAAAAAGAAAACACATGATGGAGCTGGTATGGTGGCACATGCCTTTAATCCCAGCACTCAGGAGGCAGAAGTAGGAGGATCGCCATGAGTTTGCGGCCACCCTCAGACTATATAGTGAATTCCAGGTGAACCTGGGCTAGAGTGAGATCCTACCTTGAAAAACAAAACAAAAAAAACAAACAAAAGAAATGATGGGCTGGAGACATGGCTTAGTAGTTAAGGCATGTGCAAAGCCAAAGGACCCAGGTTTAATTCCCCAGGACCCATGTAGGCCAGATGCACAAGGTAGTACATGCGTCTGGAGTTCATTTTCAGTGGCTAGAGATCCTGGCATCATGCCTATTCTCTCTCTCTCTCTCCTTCTTTTTCTCTCTCAAATTCCCAAATAAATAAAAAGATATGATTTCTTTCACTCGAAATGTCTAAACCTTCACAAAGCTCTCCGAAATTTCCTCCTCACCACTTAACCCCACCAGTTCTCACACCCTGTTCATCACGGCATAATCAGGGTGACCAAACCTCGGCTGAGTCAGCTGGAGGAGGACTGGGCCAGTCCACCTGCAATGAACAATCATAAAAGGACTTATCCCAGGACGTGCTGTGAAATAAAGAGCACATAAATTTTAGGATACAAACTGGAATGTGATGCTGAAGTAACAGGACATTTTATGGCAGGTTTTCTCCCACTGCCTTTTACAGCACCCCAAACCATCCGGGTCCAGCACTTATGGAATAAGCTTTGGCATCACATGGACCCCAGCAACAGCCTGTCTCTTTATAGGTACAAAATAATAGTAATCAATCTCAACATTCATAATTATAAGTTTAATCTTAAATTGGTAAGGTTTTTTCCCCACTTTTATTTCAACTTTAATTTGGGACACTTGACTTGGCAAATTTAACAGGCAGCTATGAAATCATTTTTAGAAACTTTAGTGACAATTAAAACACAATTCATACCTCACATGAAGTATTTCCACTTCCTTGAATCCCCTGCAGGGAACTAAAGGGCTAGTAAATAAATTATTAGAATATAGTGCATAGGAGAGTCAAAGTGAAGATATTAACTAGAAGAATTTGGGGGATTTGCAACCATTTTTATCATTAACGATCCACGATTAGCATTCTTTCTCCTCTCCCCACTCCTTCTTCAAAAAAGTGAAGATCAGGCTGGGTGTGGTGGCACATGCCTTTACTCCCAGCACTTGGGAGGCAGAGGTAGGAGGATCGCCATAAGTTCAAGGCTCCCTGAGACTCCTAAGTGAATTCCAGGTCAACCTGGGCTAGAGTGAAACCCTACCTCGAAAAACCAAAAAAGAAAAGAAAAGAAAAGTGAAAATCAGGTAGTGTCCAAAATGTAAAACCTTCTTAAGCACAAAATAATAGCCCAGGCAAGCCAGCCATGTAGAACACACGTGTACTCCCAAGCATGTTGGAGGCAGCGGCAGGAGGAATGCCACATGTTGGAAGCCAGCCTGGGCTACATGGCGGGGCTTTCTCACAAAACCAAAGGGGTTAAACAAAAGCTCAAACATGTTTTCATATTCTAACTATATATATGAAATACAAAATCAATTCTACAAAAAAATCAATTCTGTTCATGTTTTTTTCTCTGAAGGCCTACAACATTTTATAAATATAACCGCTCTTTCATAACCTTTGCATGAAAAACATACACTACAATTGTCAAATTCAGATTCTACCATTGGTGCTGTGGCTTATGTAATCATACATTTTACTCTTTCATTGTCCACTTCTCTGCATTTCAATAAAACTATCCAGTTCAATAAAGTTCCTTCAATTTCGTGATTAGATTCGACAAACTATTAGAAAAAAAATATGAGTTCTACTGCTCTGAAACATTTTAACTAATGAACTAATTCCATAGGAATTATGATGTGATTGACAGTAGACACTGCTGGTTCCCAGTCCAATTATCAGTCACCTTTCCCCCTTCTTTCCAGTCAGAGCACACTCCTTCTCCAAGTGTGACAAGGAAAAGTGAACCTACTCTAACATTCAGTACATAGATATGCATGGTCTAAGGGAAGGGAAGGAGTTGAAATTTGCCCCACAGGGAGCACTCAGTTGTTTGTGTGCTTATGTCGGTGTGGCAGATTCTGTAGTCACAGTCGATGAAGAGCAGGAAAGGCACAGAGGATGCAGAACATAGTGGGCAGAGAACAAGGAATGCTGCTCAGCACCCTGTAATGTGCAGGGCAGCTCTGCCCTCAACAGAAAGAAATGCTGGTATAAGTCATGACGGAGTTTTGCAAGCCAGAAGCATCAGAATCTCACAGTGAGAACTTGTTAGAAACACAGAATGTGCACTTCTACCCCAAACCTGCGGAAACAGAAACTCTAGGGATAGGCCCTCGCATTTTAACCAGTCCCTGCTTAATGCTTACAAATGCTAAGGTTTCAAGGGCACAGGTCTAAGACTCAGGGTTAGAGAACTTTGAACCTTGAGGCTGCCACCTGATTCTGGCAATTTTAACTGTTATTGAAACACAGAGAAACACACACTTAGTTACCATTGATCCAAAATCTTAAACATTTACTATCTAGCCCTTTAAGCAAAAGCTTGGAGGCTAGAGAAATGGCTCAGCAGTCAAAGACACTTGCTTACAAAGCCTGATGTCCCAGATTCAATTCCCCAGTTCGCATGTAAAGCCAGAGGCACAAAGCAGAACATGCACCTGGACTTTGTTTGCAGTGGCAAGAGGCCCTGGGGTGCCCATGCTCATTCTATCCACCTCCCTCTCCTTGCAAGTAATATATTTTTTAAAAGGAAAAAAAAAAGCTTCACAATCCTAGAAGCCAATTGTGGTTCTTTTGTTATTTTTGACAGTTATTACTTAAGGAATTGATTATTTAGGAAGCCATAAGATGATCAGAACCTACAAGATGGGAGGGGAATGTTGCTGGATATGGACTTTTAGGGAAAACATTTATTTTGTAAGGAACACAGTCACAAAAGGATGTACTCATTCCTTTTGGCTATCATTCTATCTGGTGTGACACAAGAACTGCAGTGGGCACTCTGCCACCTGGGGATGGTCAGAGAAAGAGCAAAGCTAGACTAAGATAAGGAACAAAGGAATGAAGAGCTTAATATCCATCTTCATATACATGAGCACAGACAAGCTAGTTTTTCATAATGAGGCTGTATTATTTGAGTAATAAGAAAAAATTACAACTAACGGCAAAAGGGCCAGCCAAAAGCCAATGAGGAGGGAAAGCCAAAACAACTACAGGAATTTTTAATTGCCTTAAGTCTATATTTTAGTGTATATATGTGTGCAAATTCTAGAGCAGGACAGTTCTGGTTGGAAGCAAATTAATTTTTTTCTCCAATAATTGAAAAGAGCAACTATTTCCTTTTCTATTTTAACTGGTCCAATTTGAACTAACTGGCCACATTTGTTGAAAGGTAAACAAAGGCTGCCCGCAGAGTGCTGACCCAACTCACCATACCCACAATACTCTAAACAGACTATGACATGGGTGTTAATTCTAATTTATGTACCAAATCAAATGAATATTAAAATCTTCAAAGTGTAACAAGCCTCATTTCGAATGAACATAATTTAGCTCAGCATTTGCTAACACAGCACTTAGCACTGAAGAAGTCCTGGAGACAGAAGTCACGATCCCCACTGCAGTCGCTTTTGTTTGGGGGGAAATAGGAAGTCACGAGCCCCCCGCTGCAGTCGCTTCTGTTTGGGGGGAAACAGGAAGTCACGAGCCCCCACTGCAGTCGCTTCTGTTTGGGGGGAAACAGGAAGTCACGAGCCCCCACTGCAGTCGCTTCTGTTTGGGGGGAAATAGGAAGTCACGAGCCCCCACTGCAGTCGCTTCTGTTTGGGGGGAAATAGGAAGTCACGAGCCCCCACTGCAGTCGCTTCTGTTTGGGGGGAAATAGGAAGTCACGAGCCCCCACTGCAGTCACTTCTGTTTGGGGGGAAATAGGAAGTCACGAGCCCCCACTGCAGTCGCTTCTGTTTGGGGGGAAATAGGAAGTCACGAGCCCCCACTGCAGTCGCTTCTGTTTGGGGGGAAATAGGAAGTCACGAGCCCCCTCTGCAGTCGCTTCTGTTTGGGGGGAAATAGGAAGTCACGAGCCCCCCACTGCACTCGCTTCTGTTTGGGGGGAAATAGGAAGTCACGAGCCCTCACACTTGCAGTCACTACTGTTTAGAGGGGAAGTAGTAAAGACACACAGAACCCCAGGAACAGTGCATAGGACAAAAGTTTGCAGCATTATGGAGACAGAGGATGGACAAACAATCTAGTTAGAACTGAAATCATGGGTAAGGAGATACCAAAAGTGTAATTTACCTTACAAATAACAGGAGCTTAGAAGCTGTACTTTGAAAACATGGTATTTTTCATATAGTTGTATAGACAAAACTATAAAGTTTTTTTTTTAAGCAAACTGTTTGGAGTAAAACTATAAAAGATGCATTTATCTAGCAAGATGGCACATGTCTATAATCCCAACATTCAGGAGGCTGAAACAGGAAGATCTTGAGTCCGAGGCCAGACCTGGTCTACAGGGCAAAACTGTGTCCCAAAAAGCAAGTTAAAACAACAACAACAACAGCAGTAACAACAACAAAAACATGAGTCAGGGTTTCTTTTTATATACCTTTTTATAAGTTCACTGCATATTGTGGTTTGAATGTAGTGTCCCCAGAAGTTCCTATGTTTGAACACCTGGTGCCCAGCTGGTGGTGCTGTTTGGGAAGGTTTCAGCGGTGGAGCCTTGCTCAGTGAAGTGGTCACTGGGGACAAGCCTTGAGGTTTTGTAGCACAGTCCCACTTCCGGTCCTGCTGCTACTTCCTGCCTGTGGATGCAACAACCAGCTCCTCATTCTTGCCGTGCCTCCACAGTCATAAACTCCCCCTTGTGGGGCGTGGTGGCTCAAGTCTTTAGTCCCAGCATGTGGGAGGCAGAGGTAGGAGGATCACTGTGAGTTCGAGGCCACCCTGAGACTACACAGTGAATTCCAGGTCAGCCTGGGCTAGAGTGAAACCCTACTTCAAAAAACAACAACAGCAACACAAATTCCCCTCAAAACTGGAAATGGAAGAAAACCAACTCTTTCACTTCACTTCCTTCTGGTATTTTTATTCACAACAAAGAGAAGCGTAACCGCTACATTGTACTTGGAGATTTATCTTTGTTAAATCTTCAGTATATGCCAAGGTAAGGGGATGCTGTAATCCTCAAGGTTGACGATCAAGGATGCATGGCTGGCTTCCTGAACATCAGTCTTCACTTACACAAAGACGAAGCTGTCCCTAAAGCTAGAGCAACTGGGCATTCTGGGTCTCTGTGGCCAACTTAGGATCTGGTGCAAGGAAGAGTCCAAACCCCCACCGGACAAGGCACCAACCCAACAAGCAGCCAATCACTGTAGAGACTAATTCTCAGATGAATCATTCCATTACATGCTTGACCAAGTGGAAAAGCAAATTTGCTGTGTGATTGTGGTAACTGACAGTATTGACAATGTTATATAGCAAGTTCTGCAAACTCTCAAGTTTATACATCCACTGCAAGAGGAAAACAAGGGTGGTTTAGAGGTTGGGAGTAATGCTACTGTATTTCAGGACACATGAACCACAGGATATGAAAATGGCACTTGACCAAATAACCCACACAATTAAATATGGCTCTATAGCAGCTATAAACTCTGCCTGAAAATGTATCCTACTGTTACCTCCTTGCTAACCAATCTCTCATGAAGTGAACCAACACCAGAACTGCTAGGGACAGTCTCTTCATAAATACTACTAACCTCCCTATTACCTAACATCATGCTCTGGTGTGATTAGATGAGAGGTCACCCAGCCTCCAGTTTATGTATTACATTTGGCTCACTTATTAGAATTGGATCCAGAGTTTTTTCTGGGAGATATTTTCTCAAGCATTGCATAAGAAGGCAGTGATATTTTTTTTCTGGAAAATTTTCTTGCTATTATCCAATATAATATCAAAAAATAAATACAACCCTTTGTGTTGAAGGTCTAGGCCTTTGTCCAAGATTCTCATCTGCTCTTCATCTATTTCTGTTCCCTTAAAACTTAATAAAATCACCTGGATGTCTTTAGAGTACTTCAGAGATGCCTACTGCCTCTGAAGGAATGGAATATCACTTCTCTGCGTGGCTCAGTGTTTGATCAGTGGGTAATCACACCTGACCCTCTCGCTGACCACAGTGATTCTCAGTCTGAGCCGGCAGGGAAATGAAATGAATAAATGTCCTTCCAAAGTTGTTCTGTGAGTCCCGAGGCCCTGGCATGTGTGGTGGGGGGAGTTCTAGGCACGGGAGGTCAGAGGCTCTGGCTGGGAGAAGTCCTCAGCCTGAGCCACTCACAGCTCTCCCAGCTCTACAAACCCCAGCTTCCCACGAAACTGGCTTTACTGTCCTGGTGGCAGTAAAATTCTTAAAATTCTCCTTTGACTGGACATTTTCTCAAATGTCTGGAGCTCTAGTTTGCTGATAATCAACATTTGCAAGTTTGGCAAGAACCCTCTTTGGAACAGCTGCCTCTGATTTGCTTTCCCTCAGCAAAGCTTGGCCTGTATGCATTGGGCTCTGTGCAGCCAACACTGCCAATGCCTCTGGGCAACGAGGGGAAGGGAAAGAAACCAGCCAGTCCTGCTTTGTCACTAAGGAGAATCCCCCAACGAACTTCCCTGCACCTCTAAGCTCCTGTCTTGTTCTACTCAGCATTCTGAGCGCCTCTTACAGGCCATCTGTATATATCTTATTTATAAGTCACCAACCCCACACTCAGGATTTCATAGTCTAACAATTCTTTGATTCTATACACAACCGACTTGCCATCTATTAAGACTGAGAAAGAAATGCTGCTGATAAATCAAAAAATAAAGCCAATATCTCATTTTGCCCAACTCTTCTCAAACTACTTCACCGACTTCCATGCAAGCAAGTAAATAACAATTTTAGAATTAATGACCATCATTTTAGGCTCCTTCCTTTCCTACTTCCTTACTCATTTTAAAATTAAGTAAAAAGTGGATGCAACAGGAGAAACAAGAAACTTGGATAAATTCACAATTAGTTGGTTACACAATGGAAACAGTAAAAAAAAAAAAAAAAAAAAAGTTGCTCTAATTGGTTAGTGAAGAAAAGCACACTTTGTGAGTGATACCAGCTACAAATGCCACACAGTGTTCCATGTGAAGATGTCACACTAAAAACTGGTTAATGAGGGATGGAGAAATGGCTTAGCAGTTAAGGCCTGTGAAGCCTACAGACTCAGGTTCAATTCCCCAGTACCCATGTTTAAGCCAGATGCACTTGGTGGCACATGCATCTTGAGTTTATTTGCAGTGGCTAGAGGCCCTGGGGTGTGAATTCTCTCTCTGTTTTTCTCTCTTTCTCACAATTAAATAAATAAATATTTTAAAATTAATAAATAATCCACAGGACAATGACAACCTATGTCAATACGTGGCATGACAATGTTATAGTCTTCTAAGAAGCCTCACTTTTTACTACTCATTCACACATGACTCTTCCTCACAGCCTAACATCTGACCATTCCTAACCGTGCCCCCATTTGGCCAGCTCCCCACTGAGGACAGCTAGTGCAAGGATCTCCAGAATGACTCTGAGCTTGTAGGTGACGTCTACAGAGCCCACAGTGAGCGTGCGCTTCACGTCCTGCAGGTCTGTCAGGCTGACACCGAATCCAGCACCACTCTCTGAAGCCAGGCTTCATTATGGAGCGCTGGCACCATACAGAGGAGCGGAAGGAAAGAGCTCGCTGTTCTCACAGAACATGCAGTAAGCAGTTAGTTGCAGGAAAGCCAAGGGGAACATGAACTCGACATTACATGGTTGAATATTAATGAAACAGGAATATCTCGAAGTCTGGAAGTGATTTTGTTTTGTGATCTAGGTTATGGGGCTGAGGCATGTGGCGGTAACGTGCCTGCTGTGTGGATGAGGTCCTGAGCTTAGATCCCTTGGACCTACCTGAAATGTACTTGGGAAACTGACACAGGAGGGTCCCCAGGGCTTGCTGGCTCAACTGTCTAGATAAATCAGCAGGTTTCAAGCTCAGTGAGAGACAGAGAAGTGGCAGAAGACAACTGATATTGAGTTCTGGCCTCCATATGCATGTGGGCACACACATACATGCTCCTGTATGCACACAAACGCATACATGTGCACACTCGCATGCACACAAACACACACACCACAAAATAAAATCTAGGTTTTAAGTTCCAACAGGAGAAAGGACGAGTGAGTGGCCTGTAACAACTCATTTACCCGAAGCAAAAGGCGCTGGCGCTGATCGTACACAAACACCCAGGAAGATAAGACAAGATAAACGGCTCATCTGGAGAGGGCTCCCCATGCTGGCCTAAGTGTTGTGAGAAGGCAAGGCAGCTCGTCAGCAGGGTTTAGAACAATAAGCATATCAGGAGGGTGTGCTGTGGGTCCAGGCCTTGGGCTTAGGTCATCAGTTCAAAGGATGAACAAGATGTGGCTTTCTCACTGCAGAGTTTATATTACAGTTCCAAGCTTAACAAAGGGTTTCTCAGAACAAATCCAACCTAACACACCAGTGTCGGCTAGTTATGGTAATTAAAATCAAGGGGCCTTGTCCATGCTCCAAGTGTATTCTCTTGAGAAAAAGAATATATTATTTTAAGAAAACCAAGACAACACAGCCTCCAGGTTTGAGTTACAAGCCTCAGTTACATGCTCTCAGCAACCACAAAGGGCCAAGTAGCTTTTCTTCTTTCTCAACAGCTGGAAAAGTTGTGGGGCAAGGTATCTGGTCCAAAAATGTTACTCTTTTGGCTTTAGAATAGTTTTTCAAAAACAGAAAGAATTTCAAATAGACTAGATATCTTTATAGTTCATTAAAACCTTTCAATATTTGCCCAGTTTGTCAATCATTTCATTTGCATGTTGCTTATCAATTTCTCTAGTTTTTTTTTTTGCCCACTTAATTGGGATTTCTCATGTCTGTTAAGAAATAGGTTCTGAGATGTAGCACAAGTAAAAGATGCTTAGCCAAATAAAAACTGATATTGAGCCTTAGGGGATGGTCGAGATTGCTCAGCAGTTATGAACACTTGCTGCTTAAGCATGTGGGCCTCTCAGTCCAGAGACCATCGTTACCCCCACCCCTGCTGTGGCCATGCATACCTCAACCCTGCCCACAGTGGGGTGGAGGCAGGCAAATACCCAGGCTCACTGACAAGCAGCTGTGGGCTGAGGGAGAGATCCTGTCTCAGAGAAATGCACGTAAGAAAAGGACACCTGAAGTTCCCTAGTCTCTTTGTCATGCATAGGGTGCACACACATTAATATACCACACAACACAGCACATCAGACACATACTCCACACACACACACAAACGCACACACACATGCACAAAAGTGATGTTAACAGGAAAAAAATGGCTGTAAGATTAAAGCCCAAAACCTTGTCCAAAAATATCCAGGGATTTATAATCATGGAAAATACTAATAGAAATTTTAAAAAAAGAAAAAAAAATTCAGGGAAATCTGTATACATGGATCCTAGTTTATGCACTACTGGGTCTTTCTTCCCAGCTAAGAGAGAGAAAAAAAGAATCATGAACTATTAGTTATGGCCTCTCTGATGAGAACAGTCTATCGTTCAAATCTCATTCCACTAGGTATGGATGCGCTCTTCATTCATTGTGGTGGGGCGTTGTCTTGAACATGAAGTGTATCCTGGACCCCTTGGCCACGTTCAACCCATCAGCGAAGCTACGGCTTGTGTGATGGCCATGCTAACACTATTTACCAATGCACTCAATTGATTCCTCGGAGACAGTGGCCATCAGAACGACTGCCAGAAAAGTAGATGGCTTGTCTGACTGCAAGTGAGAAATGAAGAACGGTGGCATCTGTCACTGCACAATGTGGTCAGTCCTCCTCAGGACACTGGCAATGGATCTGTTAGGCCAGTTTTGAAGAAGTTCTCAATAACACCCAGGCTTCCGACAACTTGACTTCCCTCACAATGCCCACACTAGGACTAAATCTTTCTTCATTCTTTACCTAGCAACTTCCTCCGCCATCTGACCACTTTCTGTTCATCTTCCCACTATTTTTGATGAATCTAAAGTGAATGAAAGATTTCTGGCATCTTCCTTTAGCTACATTTTCCCTTCATAAATGGATGAAAGTAGTCAAATCACATAACATATGCTGAAAGTTTAATCAGTTATTAGCAAAATGATGGGAAAACTCCATTTCAAGGTATACATACATTCTTCACCCAGTTGCTGGGCCAATTCAGGGAGTTAGCTACATGTCTACAGCTCAGCTTCAGGACAGGGCTAATTTATTACTTGTTTCCTCCCCTCTAAAGGGGATGTCACATTTTCTTTTTTATTTTTATTTTTATTTTCTTTAGAGAAAGTGAGAAAGACAGACAGTGATGAGAGAGAAATGTCATGCCAGGGCCTCAGCCATTGCAATAGAACTCCAGACACTTGTGCCAACTAGTGGGCAGGTGCAACCTTGCACTGGCCTCACCTTTGTGCACCTGGCTAATGTGGGATATGGAGAGTAGAACATGGATCCTTAGGCTTCACAGGCAAGCGCCTTAACCGCTAAGCCATGCACCTCTCCAGCCCAGGATGTCACATTTTCTATTCAACACCGGTTTACCGGGGCATTTGGAAGGCTTAGAATCTGTTAGAACTTCTGCATATTAAAATATTCATTGTGTTATCATTGAGCATAACAAATGTCTTTATTCAGACTCATTCTAGTTCCCAATCTAATTTACGCTACCTAATGACCGTATGTTGTAAGCAACGTGTGTCTCCTTGGTGGTGTGTATATTAAAAAATGCCCCAAATGAACATCCAGCTTAACATAGTAAACTGATTAAATTTAGCATGTCCTAGAATTTATCTATTGCTGGCACTACCATTCACTATTAAAATACTAGAAAACAGAATGGGTTTCTCAGCAACAGAACAGTCACTTCAGATCTCTAGGAAATGGGTAGATTTGGATAAAAAGCCAGCATTCGGGGTTAAAAATTATTAGTTTCATCTAATACATATGTTTTAAGGTGATTAAAAGTCCTATGAGCATTATAATGGTATAATTGATGGTGTTATTAAAAGTCTTCTGAGCACGATTATGATGCAATCAGATTGAAGAGATGGCAAAGGACTGTCATTCCTGTCACCTGGAGTAAGGAAAAAAATCCATAAACCGTCCTCAGCCAACCGAACAACTGAAGAAAATTTTAACAAAGATGAAGATAGACATTAAAGTCATCCTTAAAAAGAGGTAAATCTGGGTGTGGTGGCACACACACCTTTAATCACAGTACTCAGAAAGCAGAGGTAGGAGGATCAGTTTGAGTTCGTGGTCACCCTGAGACTACATAGTGAGTTCCAGGTCAGCCTGAGATAGAGCAAGACCCAACTCAAAAAACCAAAACAAACAAAAACAAACAACAACAACAACAACACACACACAAAAAGAAAAAAAACAGAGAGGTGGGAGGAGGGGCAGGAAGAAGACAACAAATTCTATACGAAGAACTTGACATTTTCAGCCACTATTCCAGCAAAATCCTTATATTTAGGTAGAAAAACATTTATTTATTTATATTTGTTTTTGAGACAGTGTGTCATTGTGTAGTCCTGGCTGGCCTGGAACTCACGATTTAGACCAGGCCAGCTTCCAGCTTTCATTTAAGTTTTTGCTTCTGCCTCTGGAGTATGGTATCTCAGGCACACACCAACACACCTGGCTCTAATAATTTTTAGAGCTAGAAGGTAATATAAACAAAGGAGGAGACAGAATACCATTGTAGACCTAGCAAACAAACTAAACTGAAAGGACATGTTTCACTAATCCCAAGCAATTAGGTAAGCAGATAACCCAGGATGCTAAATGGAATGCTTCCAGAAAACCATCTTGTCAAAATGAAGCCCCTGTCATTAGGGAGGCACACAGCAAAAGTCTTCAGTATATCTCCAAATACAGCTTCCACTCCCACTGAAAAATCAACCTGTCTTTTTTAAAGGCCATCAGTCTTTGCATATGTGTTACTAAATGGTTGTCATCATGACACAAGAGCTCAAATGTTAAAGTGTATGTGTGTGTACATGCGTGTGCACATACACGCACAAGCAGAAATTTGCACAGACTGAGTAAGAGTGTCCTGGAACTAATGAGCGCTTATGAAACAGTAAGAGAAAGCAGAATCAATCCTTCAATCAATCTTACTTTGTTTACCAAAGTCCTTTATCAACCCTGGCCTTCTTTTGTTCCTCTATAGACACAAAGTTCCTGACCCCTATATACACTCAACTTCCAACTCAAAGAGAGACTCACATTGGGAAGTTTTCATCATAATCCTACAATGACACACCTCCCGAGAGCATTCATTAGAAAAAAATACAAAGAAAGAACAAGCAGTTAAATTTTCTTTTTCCTGCTAGACTTGGGATTTTTAGCACTAAGCATAATGCCTCTGAAACAACATTGCAAGAATAACGGGGATCCCACCTGTGCAGGGAGTTGTCCCCAAACAACTGGCATTTGCACAGGAGCTCTAGTTCTTATGGAAGAACTGATTACAAAAAAGCTACAAAAGAATGACCATCATGAAGTGTGACACCTGACAAGTTACCATGGGAACTAGGGCAGGGAGAGAACACTGAATAGTTACAGACGAGGTTTCTAAGTCTCAGATTCCATCTCTGAAAATGCAGAAAATAATAGCTACACAATGGATGCATTATGAGACTTTAATAAAAATAAGAAATGGTTAATTTGCTATCTAGTATTAAATATTAATTAAATATATAAAAACTGATAATTAAATCAGTAGCATTCTGTATTTATAACCCATTGGAACAATCTAAAAACATTCAATGTAACTTCTTATTCGAAATATAAAAAATTTTCAAAGAGACATTATATTTTCAGTTGGCTAAATAATGGTGGCTTTCAAAATTTATGAGAAAAAGCTCTGGTTCAGAGAAAACTATTACTTACTCTAACCCCCAAGAAAATTTCCATGTTAAGTTTTAATTTAAATGTAGTTCTAAAGGAGGTTTTACTTTCATATATATTTTCTCATTTTTAATGTAGTTCTCAGATTTCTTCTTTTTAATATTTTATTTATTTATTCCAGAATGAGAGAGACAGAGAACAGGCATGCCAGGGCCTCTAGCCACTACAAATGAACTCCAGCCATATGCCATCATGTGCATCTGGCTTACGTGGGTTCTGGGGAGTCTAACCTGGGTCCTTAGGTTTCGCAAATAAGCACCATAACCAGTAAGCCATTTGTCAGTTAAAACAAGTAAAAATAAATTGCTAACATTTTCTGACAGTTTTGACTTAGCCAAAGCTTCTGACAAAAAAAAAAAAAAAATCTGCAGTGAAATTACATTTAGTGGACTTATTTTGTTTTCCTTGATGAATATTTGAAATTCCTGCCTCTTTTCCTGTTAGTTTTAACTCTATTGAATCTTGCATCAGCTACTAACAAAGGTATTCTACAAGCAACTGAAGACTTAACCAGGACTAGGCCAACCCCACATCAGAAAACTATAGTGCCTCACAATTGCCTCCCAAAGAATAATAAAATTCCAAATATTGGCATGTTCCTTAAAACCCTAACCTTTCCTTGAGTTTGAAGCTTTGTAACCAGGGCCCAAAAATGAGCCTCCAGGGTTGACAAACTCCCTGAAACTGAATCTAACTTTCTGCACGTTTTTATGCATTTCTGTAGAGGAAAGGCCCAAAAGTTTTCAGAGTCCCCATGGAGTCTCTGACCTCAAAGAAGTTCTCATAGAAGCCATCTATCTAGCCAATATATATATATATATATATATATATATATGTATGTATGTATGTATGTATGTATGTATGTATGTATATATATATATATATATATATATTTTAATATTTATTTATTTATTTTGAAAGAGAGAGAGAGAGACACAGAGAGAGAATGGGCATGCCAGGGCTTCCAGCCACTGCAGACAAACTCCAGATGCATTTGCCACCTTGTGCATCTGGCTTATGTGGGTCCTGAGGAATTGAACCAAGGTCCTTTGGCTTTGCAGGCAAGCACCTTAACCACTAAGCTGTCTCCCCAGCCCCCTCATATATATTTTCTAATAGTATACAGTATTCTCACTCTCTATATTAGGAATAAGATAGATAATATTATTGAGAGTGGAATAAATAAAAAAGCAGAAAATAAATCCCTAAACTTCTCGTTTACACCTCTGACTTTTTAATATTTCATCAGGTCATTAATAAATAATCATTCCCTTATTTTCATGAGTTTAGTTTCTGTTTACTTTAGCAGGTTTTCACCCAGATAATGATGGTGAAACAAATTCAAAATCAGGTTTTCAAGTATTCCAACTTTTAAATGATCCTATAAATGGATACAAAGCAGATTCACACATTTATGGTATGAGTCCTAATGACAGAGATTAGCATAAAGGTAACCCTTTTGTAGGTAGAGGCACAGGTGCAAAAGAACATAGATTGTCAACCTGCCCTGGTGAGATTAGAAGGCAACTCCAATCTGAACCTAACCCCAATTTATCAAGATGGTGATCAGTCTGTTTCCTGAGTCTTTTTCCTTCTAGAATTTTGTGTAGTTTTTTTTCTTTTTTTCCTTCCAGCAGGCCCATTCTGAGAATATGGTCTTCTTCCTGACCCACCAACCAACCAAAGTCTCTGCATACATTTAAATTTAACCAGTAAAGCTCATCCCAACTCGGTGCCAAACTTATATCCCGAGGTTATAAGACACTGATCCAAGTCACCACGAGGTTTCCCAGCTCATGATGCCTCCCGCCTTGGGAGCGCTCTGCTTCGCTCTCTTGTCTAAGGTCAATCTGGCTTAGCTTGCCCTTCCGCCGAGTCCGCACCTGTCAGTTCTTTCTGAGTGATGAGACAATGAACCGGACAGCCACTGGCTTGGGTGCACTGCTTTTGACAGGGAGGACAGTTAGGGTGACTGGACCTCTGAAGGTAAAAAAGGCAGGAAATTCTGCCCTTGCTAGAAATCAAAGCTGATCTGACTTCTTATCTCTTGCCTAGTTCCCTAGACCTGTTTCCCCACAAACAACCAAGACTCTTCCTGGGAGGGAGGTCTTTCACCGGATTTAGACATGGTAGTGGTCAAGTTCAGCCCCCAGAACTTGGTGCCAGAGCTAGCCTCTTCCTGAGACAGCCCCTGGCCCTAGCCAACCAGCTGTCCCTCTGGTTCACCTGAGCCAGAAGACAGCCCGCCACTAACGGGTTATAAATACCTTTTCAAGGAGAAGACAGGCTTGCTCTCTAATCACTTGGGAACTTCCAGCTGTGGTGAGTTTTCCCTTGGCTGGGCCTGGGCTGTCTCGGCCCAGCCCCAGGCCCAGCCAGAAGGCCCACTAGCCCTCACTGTCCACATGGGCTCATTCATCCTCTCCAGCTCCCAACATGGCAGAAGCTCCGTGAACTTTCTTTTTCTTTTCCAGGCCCTCCACGTGGAATCTCTAGCCACATGGGTATCTTTCCTTGGCTCTGTATTTCTATCAATGAATGTAATAATTTAATAATTATCCTTATTACTCTTTTTTTATTCAATTCTTTGATTATTATTAGGAAAAGCTGAGTGTGGTGGGGCATGCCTTTAATTCTAGCACTCGGGAGGCAGAGGTAGGAGGATTGCCATGAGATCGAGGCCACCCTGAGACTATATACTGAATTCCAGTTCAGCCTGACCTACAGTGAGACCCTACCTCCAAAACCCAACCAACCAATCAATCAATCAATAAATAAATAAATTAGAAACAAACCTAGGGTTTGGGATTCAAGGACTTTCCTGAACCCTTAGCACCTCCTTATACTTTAAAAACTGGTAACATATTTTGGAAGTTCTACAGAGACCTGAAGAGAAGAAAATTTACTCTCTTTGTAAGCCTGCATTATTTTCATGTTACTCTAACCCTATTTAGTCCTTAAAATCCTACCACAAAAAGTGGCGGGGTGGGAGGAGGACTCTCAGCCAGATAAGAGTAATTAGTCTGGCTGGCTGCCGGTTTGTTAAAAGTCATGGAAGTGCGACTTTGTTCTGAAAGTCTTAACCACCCAGTGTCCCTGGTATAGAAAATGTTGGTTGTGTATTGACCCCATTTCCTTCTGTGAGGTCATCTGGTTGTCACATGCAGTCAAACAACGGTCTCAGAGCTTCTGACAGCTTCTCCGTGGAATCCAAAATGCCTTTCTGCAGACCAATAAAATAGAGAAGGCACTCCAGCTACCTGAGCCTCGATGATGAAATTTCACCTCGCGGCCAACTGGACAGAAGCCTCATGGTCTCTGATCTCTATGTCAAAACCTCTTTGCCTGGTGGCAGATGAGAACAACGCCCTCCTAAGTTCCCAGACCCATCCACATCAGAAGCCAGACCAGTCCTTTCATATCTCCAGGGCCCAGTCCAATTCTAATGAAATTCTCTAGCTCACAGGTCTCTCCATTTCTGACTTGCATTCTGCCTCTGTGCCATCATGATTCATCGACAGGAACAAGATACCACAGGGACAGTAAATGAACCTGCTCTTGCGTAACCTGCCTGCACAGTTCCACACCGCAGCTTCCCAGGACCATCCGCTCACTCAGCCCTCTTGAGCTCCACCTTCAGGACATCCGGCATGACTTTCTGTCTTAGAGGAATCAGTCTCTTCCCTCATATGCTTTAAAAGGGTCTCTTTCCTCTCTAAGGCTTCCTCTTGGAGATAGAAGAACATAAAGTGTGGATTTTGAAAAAAATATTTATTTATGAGAGAGAATGGGTGCACCAGGGCCTCCGGCCACTGCAAACAAGCTCCAGACACACGTGCCACCATGTGCATCTGGCCTATGTGGGTTCTAGGAAGTCAAACCTGGGTCCTTAGGCCTCGCAGACAGACGCCCTAACTGCTCAGCATCTCTCCAGCCCTGTACGGTGTGTTGTGACTTTATTTTTCTTCTCTCCATGGGTGCTGAGACTTGTGTTTCTCTTACCACTGTCATTCCCCTAGAGTCAGAAAGACCTAACTCAAATTTAGGAGAAGTAGGGAAAATGAAATGTCCAAAACATGCTCTGTGTTGGTACAAGCAAGATAAGTGCAGACAGATAAGAATGACTCAAGGGACCTTGTGTGCAGACCTCCAGCTGGAGGCACGATTCCCAAAGTCCCCAGGCACTTGCTGTTCTAACTGAATAAATGTGCAACACCTGGCTACTGAGATGTTAAATCAGGGTTAACTGTGTGTGTGTATGTGTGTGTGTGTAAAAACAAGTTTGTGCACAAGTACTGCCATACAGAACCTACAGTTACTATTCATTATGCCAGCAGCCACATGGACTAATGTTTATGGCTCAGATGAAATCAGTGAGGAAAGAAGGGTGATGACAGAAATTCTGCCACTAAAAGGAAAGCTGTACAGAGCCACATGGTGGTGCACGGGACACTGAGAAAACAAAATAGAGGTCATTTGAGGACAACATGGTTGCTGTGGCTCCTCAGTCTGAAGGCCCCAATGACCAATTCACCACCTCCCCAGGGGCATGAGTGGCTGCAGACCAGTCACCCCCCTGCACTCAGGGACTGCTTACCAGGTTCTTCTCTGAACTCCTGAGGCCGGGGAAACTACAAAGGATGAGTTGTTATTCCCCTCCACCTCCACTTCTGAGTTTCTCAGTTATGTAGGACTTGTTTAAATTTGCCTTTACAACTTCTGATAGCGTGTTTCCTTTTAAAATAGGTTTTGGGTAGATGCTGTATAGTTCACAGGCAGAATAATGTTCAGAAGCCAGAAGATAATAAGAACTATGTGTCCACTGGGCACATATTAAAGTCAAGAACTTTGACTGTCATTTCCTTGAGCTACCATTAAAACTTAGATGAATAAATCTTACTTCTAACAGGGATTCTGGGGAGAAAGATGTCCTCTCCGTGGCTGGCTGCTGGACAATCAGTACTCTTCCCTTTTTCTATCTCCCCCAGTAGACAGACTTTCTCCAGTTTTCTCTTTAATTCAAAATAGAGGCATTTCCTTTATTTTTTTTTTACTGTGGGTGAGGGAAGGTTTTGAGGTAGGGTCTTGCTCTAGACGCAATTCCAGGATGACCTGGAATTCATTCTGTAGTCTCAGGGTGGCCTTGAATTCACAGTGATCCTCCTACTTCTGCCTCCCAAGTGCTGGGCATTTGTTTAAAAGAGTTTTGTGGTGACATAAAAGTGACAGAAAACTTTAGATGCCAAATGCCAGACTGACTGTAAAGTTTTATAGAAATAATGTTAATAAGATAGAAAATAATTTTAAAAAAAGCAGAAAACCATAAATTTGAGAGAAATGTTAAGAGGGGTACAGGTACAAGGACATAAGTTTGGTAAAGAAGGATTTTTGGATGGCATAACTTTGTCCTAAGGAAAAATGGAATTTGAGTAACGATTTCAAATGAAAATAAAAGTACCTCGTGGCTCACAGAGATACAATATTAAGTTTATAGTCTGGAAACAGCAATTTTAGAATTGGGGAAGTTCGGTAGAACATAGCAACACACTGGAACCCATTTCTCTCACTGACCCACAACACAACTATGTTTTAGCTATTGCAAGTTTTCTAACTGAAACAGGATCTACAGGGCAAGGTATAGTCAGCCCTATAAGCTGAAATTAATCTACCTACTCCCTCTGTTATTTTACTTTTGCACATAGGATTAAGCATCGGCAAGTCTGTCTTGGGCTACGATTCCAAGGAACCAGCTTGATTTCAATGTGTCAATTAAATACCCACACTTTGGCTTAACAACATAGTTCAATCCCGGGGCTAGGGACGACTAAACACAGAGGAAACCTAGGCACATTACTCCCTTCAAGAAATCCCCCCAAAATGCAGCTCCCTTGCTCTCTGCAGACCACAGGGCCTCTGCTCTTCTGCTTGCTCATTACACCCAGCCCACCTTATATCATCCATCTCTCCTGGTATGGCCCTATAGTCCTCACTCTGAAAAGGTTTAAATGACTATAGTTGATCTATTCACTCTGCTTTCTTTAAATATTTCTTCATAAAGAAGATTATTTTTAAAAAAGAACTAAACATGTCTGGGCTTCCTACATAATTCTGAGCCAAACCCAGATGGGCAATGCCCCTGTACTGAAGAGTTTCCATCTAAGATGTGTCCCTTCACCTTCCATAGATAATCTCAGTCTGGCTTCTTTAAGTACCATCCTTCCTGGGGCACAGATTATAAAAATACACAGTCATTAAATGTTTTCCATATGTGTTCACCTGAGCACAGTTCATTTAAAGGTAAGCAGCGCTCACTCTGCTTGTTTTGTTACTTCCAGAAATAATGTGAACCACACTCAAATTAGCTTTATAATTACAAGTTGAGCTACTACTATAATTTTTCCTGTCAGATCATAGTGTTTTCAGTCAAGCCTAGTCATCTGTAGAACACTAATCTTGAATGTAACAATAGCAGAAACCTAAAGCCACACGTCCTATGTGCCATCAATAGTGCCAAGTCCCAGGCCTGTGACTTCAATGCTGCAGCAACATCATGGTGCTTGTAAGAAAACATCCTTCCTTAACTGAGGAATGATTGCACAGAAACGCTGACTGACTTCAAATGTAAATGCAAAACACAGAAGACAATTATGGCTACAGGTCTAAATTGGAATATGTTATGTATTTAATAGAATGGAAATATTCCACAATAAGAGAACTGAACACATGACCAAGGACTATCCCAAAATAATATCCTCATATGTCTAATTAAGTTCAAGGTTTTCAAATTTCTATTTACTCTATTATTTAATAAGTAACATACCATATACACTCCAAGGAAAAACCGTACATCTCCATGTATTCATATGATAAAGAAAGAAAAGAGAAGAAATTAAAATGACCTTTAGTAGGAGAAGAATTAGTTTCATAAGCACTTAGAAAATAGTTATGTTATAAATCAGTGTTCATCGCTCACCCATTTAGTAAATATCTATTATGTGGCATAGGCAGTACCAGATACTAGGGATAGTTCTCAGAACCAAATAAACCTGCTTCTTGCACTCACAAGGTTCTTATCTGGCTAGAAAACTTACTACCAACTCATTTCAGCAAGTATTTCTCAGCATTTTTACGGAACTAAGGGTGGCATGCTTGGACACATGGACAGGGTGCAGGGCCTGACTATGGCCAGAATTAGGAACTCACTTGCAGGGGACTGGCTCAACCAGGTTGGTAGGAGGGACAAATAGGTGAAGCAGCGGTGCCTGAGGCTCTGAGGGACCAAGAACTCATCCAGAGCAGTAGGTCCGCTAGGCTCCTGTAAAGACCTTAAGTGTTTTGAATGCTTGATCCCCAGCTGATGGCAATATGGGGCACAGAGCCTTGCTGGTGGAGGTGTGTTTCTGGAGACAGGCTTAGAGATGTTATAACCAGCTCCCCCTTGAAAGAATTTGGCTCACTGTCTTGCTGCTATTTTCTACCTTCTGTGGCAGAAGTGATGTCACAATGTCTGCTGCCACCACAGTGCATCCCTGTGAGACTGTAAGCCACAGTAAAAACCTTTCCTCCCATCAGTTGCTTTTGTTTGAGTATTTTGTCCAAGCAACCTGAAGGTAATTGCAACAGCGAAGGGAAGAGAATAACGGGAGGAAGTAATAACTGGATGATGTTTGACTCTGAAATAGTAGAAGTATTCTGGAATTAGAAATGGCATTCACTAATATACTAAAAGATATACTAAATATATACATATCTTATAAGATATACTTAATATATACATATCTAGTATATCTTTTATATACTAAATATATACATATTTATATATATATACACACACATACATACATACATACATACATGCATACATACATACATACATATACTAAACTCATACCACCTTAAAATGATTAATGTGGGGGCAATAGAGATAGCTCCATTGGTATAGTGCTTGCAATGAGCCTGAATTCATCCCCAGGAACTGCATAAAAAAGCCAAATATGGTAGCACACTTGTAATCCCAGCACTGGGGAAGAGGCAGTAGGCAGATCACTGAGCTCCAGGGTTAATCCAGCCTAATGAGAGACACTCTATCAAAAATAGTGGACAAAGCCTGAGGATAGGATGTGAGGTTTTCCTCTGACATTCATATGCTCTTACATAAACACAAACACATATACACATATACACAGGTTAATTTTATGTTATGAGAAATTCACCTAAAGAAATTATTTTTTAAAGAGAGCAAGTGAAAGAGAGAGAGAAAATTGACACACCAGAGCTTTAGCCACTGCAATCGAACTCCAGACACTTGTGCCACCTAGTGTGCATGCACAACCTTGCACTTGCCTTACCTTCATGCATCTGGCTTACATGGGATCTGGAGAGAGATCAAACATGGGTCATTCGGCTTCGCAGGCAAGCACCCTAACTACTAAGCCATCTCTCCAGCCCAATAAATTATTTCTTAAATGCTACATTATCAGAACTTGTGATAACACAGTACAATAATGTCTGAGAAAATATGGACATTGAAAACTCTTAATTTAAAAATGTCTCCCAAAGACCATAAATGTCAAAAAGTATTAATAATGCCTTGACAATTCATGTTGTTTATATTTTTTCTTTATGTGTACACTAACATGCTATAAATTATAAAATTTGTGTTTAAATAAATTTCAGAGTTCTTACAGTAATACTTAAGAATAAGAAAAACGCTTGCTTTCAAAGTAAAATCATTTTCCCTTGTTCCTGAAATATTTTTGACAAAAACAATTGTAACATATTAGGAAGAAACACTAGCCAGTTACATAGATCAATTGTGGGTATAGATGGTGAACTTGAAATAAATAACACAGTAATAGACAAAGCTTAAAACTTTTAGAATTCAAGAGAAACGAACGCCTAGAGTTTTAGAAGAACTTAAATCTTAAATTTCTATGATAGGTACTTGACTAATGAAAAACTATCCAATAAACCCTATTCCAATAAAACTCTTCTAGCAGCTCATTATTGTGCATATTTAACACACTGGAGAAAAAATTATCTGTATAAGTATGTGGACAAGGCAAGACTAAGTGCCTTGCAGCTACTTGTAATAGACTATGATATAGATGGAAGTGCATGCAGTAAAACTGTTCAATAATAGTTATGTCAACACCATCAGCATGCTATAACAGGAATATACTTCATAAATCATATTATTACCAGTCTCATTTAAGACAAGCATATCATTTCAAATACCAGCACTATTGAGTTAATGTGATTTCCACATCAGTTCAAACATGAGAAACTATTTTTAAAATACTCTCATATAAATGACAAAGACCGAGTCTTAAAAGCTGACCTCATAAACAAACTTAGCTTGGATTTTAGTTTACAGGCTTGACTGCCTTCAAGTGAACCAGATGCCCAGATCTTGGTTTCTAATCTTCCTCTTCCGTGGGAAGCTATAGGGCTTCTTGGAGAAATTGCTCAAGCTAAGACTGGTGAAAGAAATGGGATGAACCTGGAGTATCTTGCAAACAAACATTTTGGTGCTTTGAGTACCCTGAATGGGATTCCAAATATGTTTCTGCACAAACCAGCCGTCAATCTGAAGACAGCTCCTTCAAAAGCCTTTTGTTTTTCTCATATAGATCAGTTTCTTGGCCTCAGCACTTTGGACATTTGGGAGCAAATACTTGTTTGTTTGGGGGGAGGAGCTTCAGCCACGATGGAAGAAGTTTTAGCAGCACCCTTGGGCTCTTCCCCTCCCTTGATGAGATAAAAATAGCTTCTAGTCATCGCCTATGTTGTGGGGTAAGGATTCTGAGCTGAGGAGATAGCTCCGTGGGTAAATGCATAAAGAAAGTGAGGGACCCAAGTTGCCCACCCCTAAGTCAGAGATATTTTCAAGAAAACTTCCAAAATCCTGAATAAAACTTGATAGATACTGGTGTTGTGGGCTTCTGGCAGGTACAGAGAACGAGGCGAGCATGGGAAAGAGAGGTTTCAAGGAAAAAAGACTTGGTTTTGTGTGTGTGACTCTTTCTCCTCCTCTTTCCACCTCAGCAATCAGCAATAAGGCCCTTTGTGTGACTATTTTAACACTGTTTCCCTGCCCCCAGCTCATGATTACCACGAGCCAAGAAACACAGCACTGGACACACTTCCCGAAAGCTGTCCGTCATGCACATTAGATTGAAAAGCCAATTTATTAAAGACAGGGACAGTGGTTAAATTCAGAAACAACAAATAAGGTGGCTGCCAGGTTCTGGAATTTCATCCCTTCTGCTGCTAGTAAAAATGCTCATAAAGCAGACACCTTAAGGAATACTCATAAAGACCGGGTGTGGTGATGCACACCTTTAATCCCAGCACTCAGGAGGCAGAGGTAAGAGGATTGCCATGAGTTCAAGACCACCCTGAGACTACATAGAGAGTTCCAAATCAGCCTGGGCTTGAGTGAGACCCTACCTCAAAAAACAAACAAACAACAAAAAAAGAATAGTCATAAAGCATCATGCAAACTGTAGAAGATTGGCCTGTTCTAGTGAATAGTTTGAAAAGTTTGGAAAATTTGGAAAGAAGTACAAGTATACACCCCTTGGGCAAACACCTGTTTACCAACAGGAATATGTGCTTATATCAGAGCCCAGCTCTTTAAACCCCATGCCAAACTCAGTGTGGCTCATCTGACTTCTGCCAGAATCATATTCTAACCCTGTGTTCTAGGCAGTGAACAACCTGCAGCTCTTGGTTCCCACTTTCAGCTGAAAACAGGATTTTTCACAGAGTCGTTACTGAGAACACTCTCCAGGGGGGCAAATCCACAAATGTTCACACTGAGCGCAATGGTGAGCTCAAATCCAAGGATCAAGGAACCTGTGGGTCAAACAAGCCCGCAGCCACATTGGCCCATGTTCCGGGGGCCACATCTTTAAAAAGATAGGACAGGCTGGTTTTACCTTTGACTATTTTCTCTAAGAAAAGTGCATTCTCTTGCTGTTAATTTCTAGCTTTAAAGCATTGTGGTCCGATATGATGCAAGAAGTTACATCAGTTTTCCTGAATTTATGGAGGCATGCTTTAACCTTAATATGTGATTTATTTTGGAGAAGGTTCCATGGGCTGCTAAGAAGAATGTCTATTCTGTATAATTGGTGTGGAAAGTTCTGTAGATGTCCGTTAGATCTAGTTAATCTAGTTATCTATGGCATTGTTAAGTTCTACTATTTCCCTATTGATTTTCTGTTTGGATATCTGTCTACTGATGATAGTGGAGTGTCAAAGTCCCCAGCTATGATGGTGTCAGGACTTAATTTTGTTTTATAAACTGTGGTGCATCTGTGCTTGGTGCATACAAACTTATGATGTGATGTCCTCACGTTGGATCATTCCTTTGATGAGTAAGACGTAGTCTTTGTCCTTTTTGATTACTTTTGGATTGAAGCCTATTTTATCAGATAGTAATTTAGCCAGACCCACTTTTTCCTTATTTCCCTTTGCTTGGAATAACATTTTCCATCCTTTCATCCTGAGGAGGTGTCTGTCTCACACAGGCTCCTTTTACATTCCTTCTTTAACAAAGAGTGACATAAACAGCCTGACAAAGCCCAGAGATTCTCTATAACAAGTACTATTTAAAAAAAAAAAAAAAAAAGGCCCGGGTTTCTCCAGGCCAGAAAGCTACTGCTTTCCCAAGTACACCTGGTTCCCAAGGTAAACTGGTTTGTGCTGATTTCAAAAGAGAGCTAGCTGTCTCAGAGGAAAGGACTACAAGCTAAAGCCTCAAATCTTTTCCTAATTTTGCCCCTTGCTGTTATTCTGACTAGTCACTAAGCTGTTTTGGACTTTTATTGATCTATAAATGGCAACTATTTGGCAAATAGAAGGGCAATTTATGAAAAAGACATTTTTAAAGCACTGGGTAAAGTCACTGAAAGTTAAATTACACTTTTAAAAATCTACATAGAGAATATAGGGGTCTTTAGCAATCTTTTGGACACAATTTCACTGTTTTCCATAGATAAATACTCTATAAGCAAATAAATTTCAGAAGGCATCCAACCTCTTACTCTTCAGGAGTAAGTCTGCTGACACTTCTCACTATAGGGGAAGCATTTCTTGAAATAATGTCAGCCAAAACTAAAGAGTCCGTTTTCTTTTTACCTCCCAGAAACGCTTAAAATCTTTTCCTCAAGGCAGGCAAAAGAAAGACCCTGATATCTGTCCGATCCTGTTTTCCAAAAGTGTATCAACACAGAGTTTTATGGAGGCAAAAACTCCTCTATACAAGCATAAACCAGTTCACTTAATTGCTGACAGTCCCCTGTACACTAGGAAAGGAAGTGGACTTTGACACTAACACACAGTGTTCTAATGCTAACTGCTCATTCGTCTGTGCCCCTCACTGTATAAGCAGCGTCTGGACAGCCTCACAGAAGCCACGGAAGAGGACAAAAGGAAAACTCTGATCCCACTCTCGAATGCTTCAAGGCCCCCGTGGCTGCTGGCCGGAACCACACACACTCCGCCCTGTGCTGCACTGGGGAGGCTGAACTTAAGCCCTGTTCCCCACATACCAAGTCATGACAGCAGGGATGTTCTATAGATATAATCTTCTCAGGAAAATCATCTCACAGCCACAATCAGGAACAGTAGTCCTTCAACTTAGGGCCTATCAATGTAGTTTTAAAATGTGAACTGTGGGCTGGAGAGATTAAGCGCTTGCCTGTGAAGCCTAAGGACCCCGGTTCGAGGCTCGGTTCCCCAGGTCCCACGTTAGCCAGATGCACAAGGGGGCGCACGCGTCTGGAGTTCGTTTGCAGAGGCTGGAAGCCCTGGTGCGCCCATTCTCTCTCTCTCCCTCTATCTGTCTTTCTCTTTGTGTCTGTCACTCTCAAATAAATAAATAAAATTTTTTTTTTAAATGTGAACTGTTTTCTTTTCTTTTTTTATGGGAGGGTCTCATTCTAGCTCAGGCTGACCTAGAATTCACTATGTAGTCTCAGGGTGGTCTTGAACTTAACAGTGATACTCCTACCTCAGGCTCCCAAGTGCAAGGATTAAAGGTGTGAGACACCACGACCAGCCAAATGTGAATTTTTAGATGTGGTTGCTCCCTCACACTTTTTGGTGAAAGCTGACACTTTGCAGAAGATATGACATTATTTAACAGGACTGTGCATTCACACCTTTGCTATCCATGACAACAGTCCTAAACTTTCCATTGTATTCAGAAGAAGCATTTGTTTTAAAACATTTTATTCATTCATTCATTCAAGAGAGAGAGAGAGAGGAAGACAGAATGGGCATGCTGGGACCTGTAGACACTGCAAACTTGCAAATGGAACTCCAGATGCATGTGCCACCTTCAGCACCTGGCTCTATGTGTGTACTAGCATATTGAGCCTGGGTCCTTAGGCTTCACGAGCAAGCACTTTAATGATAAGCCATCTCTCCAGCTCACAGAAGAAACATTTTTTAGTCATGATCTCTCGGTACTGTAATGGAAAATGTTTGCAGTCTCATGACAAAACAAAAATGGTTTGGTCACAGAGGACAACTGATATCACAGAGATTCCTGTCTTGGATTAAGAGGCCATGCATGGGGTGGACAGGATGTTCACCCTTGAGCCTACCTCTAAAACATTTGTCTCTGGCTTGTAACTCCTAGTACTGAAATTGGTTATAATCTATGTTGAGCTGTTGATCAGAGAGCCCAACAAGGTCCCCAAAACAAGACAGGCTTTTGTAAAAGCATTTGATTACCCACCTGAGGTAAAAGGTAAGACCCTATTGCTGAAGACACCCAGGCTACCAACACAGAACACAGAGGGACCTGGCTGGGATCTGGAAGGAAGCCAGTTCCCAGATGGTCTGCCCTTATCAGGCTGGACAGTGGTACCTGAGCTGCTGGGGGAAATGGCCAACAACACTGTGAGCAAGCAGGGGACACTGCTATATGAAAGCAACCAGCCTGACAAGACGTACACACCTGTGCCATGGTGGCACCCAGGCTCAGTGGGTAACCAATGGCTTTCTGATTGGCTATGAGATCTGCTCAGTGGAAACGATCCCATAACTGGAAGTGGGAACCAAGTCAGAATCCTATGGAAACCAAGTTTATGGACTCCAATGAGAAGCTCCCACTAGTCTTTACGCAAAAATGAGGCTATAGCCATCAAAATCTCTCCAAATTAGCAATGCTTATCCCCTTTAACCTATGCTGATCTAACTCTCCACTGGATAACCTGTATTTCTTTTTCATAAAGCAGTGAGAACCAAGGACAACCAAAATTGAACAAGCCAAGAAAAGATAGCTGACTCCCAGCCATCCCTCACACAGCAGCCAGGCCCCGGTGACACCCCCGAGGACTGGCGGGACGCGCACGTTCTGCTTCCATGGCGAGCCTGGCCACCTCCAGCAGGGTGATGGCGACAGACACTGAGGCTACTCAAAATGTGCCAAGGCAGAAATCTAGAAGCTGTTGAGAGCTCAACACTAAAGTAGGCTCAGAGCACACCCACCAAGGCTCAGGGAATCCTGTGGAAAAGGGGGCAAAAACTGCAAGAGTCACAGGGTGTGAGGCAAGATCCCGAGGCACTGTCACTCCCGCCCCCCACAGTGACTGCTGTTCTCACAACTCAGAACCCACAACTTCATGGTGAGTATCAGCAATCCCATTGGGGTGAGCCCTCTATGGAGTAGGAGCAGGGGAAGGAACGCGATGGTACAAACACAGGATGTGTCCATATAAAGTCTCTGCTAAATAATAATTTTAAAAAAAGAAAAACGGGGGGCAAACCCCTGTGTCACTATCCGTGCTTCACAGGAGTGTGGCCCTTGGGAGGCTAAGGCAGTAGCTCAAGTCCTCCACTCAAGGAGCATCGGAGCCCGGACACGCCTGGCGCCTGCATACTGCACAGTGGTTGCTGAATACTCGGTACGCAGCAACGCGACTTTCACAACTTGATCAGCTAGCTTCATAGGCATAGAATAATCATCCAGTTTTGGAAGAAATGTGTTGCAAAGAAATAGCCTAATCAGAGTTGCTCTGATATCTGAAGGAGAGCCTCTGCCTTGGGCCGTGAGCTCCGAAAGGCCAGAGCCCTCCACATGGAGAGAGCAGTGCACAAGGCCACCGGGACGTGACAGCCCATGAACTAAGCCTTCCCTTCTACGCATGCTTTAGTTGGCTTAGACTTTTCTGCCCAAACTGCCCAAGCTCACTTCCAGTGTCTCTTCCCTAAATCCTTCTGAGGTGATTCTGCTCCAAAATTCATATGCCAGCTCAGAAACACAGAGCCTGGCAGGCAGTTCTTGTCTGAAGTCCCTCTTGGTGAAGTGCCCGCTGGCCTTCCCTCCCCATAGCTGCACTAAGGAACTGTGGTCTCTGGCCTCTTGTGATATCAGTCTGTGGCCATCTGGCCTAAGAAGTGAGAAGGAAGTCTACCAGCCAGGAATGAAGTGGGACATTTTGCTTGTCTCTTCTTGCACATCTTTAGTAATCTTTGTATTTTTGTTTCTTCCTTTGTGATAATGTGTAAGCAATACAGACCTACAAATATGTACATCCAGGCCTTCTAGTCTTTATGGTGTGACATGATTCTTTGCTTATCTTATAAATTCATTAGCTTCTTTATGCCAACTATTGGCTTCCTGCCCTCCCTCTTGGACCCCAATCATTAAACCTCTCGGCAGCAGAGCTTGCCACATTTGGCCCATCTGGGTAGAAATGAGCCTCCCAGTCACCCCAGACTGAATCTGTTCTCCACATGTTCGGGCTTTGTCCAAGTGCCAGCTGGAAAGCCTCAGAGGAGCTCAGCGCTCGATCCAGGCTGGGGACTGGTATGCTTCAGACCCAGGGAGTGGAGAAGCCAACAGTCCCTGTCTTCTGGCTTCTCACAATTTACCCCAGTGATATAAGAGCAAGAAGCTGACTCTGTAAAGTGGAATTCAGTCCATTTACTAGGAGAAAAGTAGGAGAAACACACACAAGGTAATGAAGATGGCAGAAATGAAGCCACATTCTCATGCAATCACTCTCTGTTATATCTGGGATAACTACTATGCTCTCTATATAAAGCTTAAATAAAGGGCTTACTACTTCAGACAGGCTGTTTGTCAACAGTGATCGTGACGCTAAGCAGGTATCCAGTTGGCACTCTGTGTCTCCCAGGATTCAGGTGAGGTAGAAGGATGCTTTGGATGCCCTACATTGTAAAGGACCTTCAAGCTCTTCCAAGGAAACTGATTTGATACTTAATGTCAGTGACTAATTCTATTGTTGAATAATTAAATGACAATTTAATATCTGCCATGGAAATTTTAACCCAGTGGCCACACTCAAAGTGGCACTCTAATGTCAGGCAGAGAAGTGCAACCTGTCCTCTCAGACCTCCTTCACACGCGCGCATGGTAGCTGTGTCTCTGTGACATTTGGGTGTTGTTTTTTCTTCTGCTATTTATCTCAAGAAAACATATTTTAAAAGACTTACGCTCTCATTAAATAAATTTCAACTTAGGTTTTTTATTCGTAATATGTTACTTGAAAGAATAATACATAGACATTATCTGCCTCAAAATATATTAACACCATTTGGGTGGGTTATAGTAGTTTCAATAAAGTGATGAACAATTTAGTAATCAGAGACCATTCCAATTATATGAGAGCACCAGAAACTTTTCATGCCTCAATTTTTTCAGTCTGGACACCAAGTCTTGTCAAATTTAATTTTACCCGTTAATATGCATACAGTTTACCAAGTAGATTCTCACCATGGTGTATGAGCATTTCTGATAAATGTGATACATGCATTCTCCCCCCACACCAGAAAAATTCACATTCTGAATATCTGCATATTTAAAAATAACAGGATTGATAAGACCACTGGAAACACATACAATTCCTTAAAGCACTAACTAAGGTACTACTTGCTAATAGAAATATGAGCATAGTTCAGAGTCCACTGGCATCTGCATCCAGGCATCAGGCTGGCGGTCCCAATCCTAAGAACCCAGGCTTGTGCTTCTCCCAGTGAGATGTGGGTACTTGTGTGGACTCATTCCCCAAAAACACCAGTTTCCAAAACTGAAACTCTAACCTATAGAGAAGGCCTATCATACAGCCTTGCTCCTCTCATCTGAACACAGGGAAAGGAGCATCCATTACTCCTGGTTTCCTCACAGCTAAATACTATGGAAAATCCAACAATTCTGGAGCAACCAGTACTTTCCCTGAAGTAGAGCTTTCCATGAAATTTTCAAAATTGTATCTCTTAAGATCATCATGCATTGATAAGGCTTAATCTTTAGCCAGGAGAAAGCCTGAAGCTTATTGGATGGAAATAGATTGTACTGGGCATCTACTCTCCATCTAGGCATGGCACAGAGCTCCTGGAATGAAAAACAGTTAGCTTGACCTCCCATCATAGGAAGCTCTGGAATTTTACTTAAGATCACTAAGCCTCGACCATGGCACAAATCCAAACCAGAACACGGGCTCTTGGAGCCAAGACATCTGTGTGTTGTAATGACATGCAAGTTACAATGAAGCATTTATATCTCACTTTAGTGTAATATGAACAGTTAACTGTTGCAAATCAGCTTTCTGTAATGACTAATCCTTACTTAAAGGATTTATTGTATTTCTAATTCAAGTCCTTAGCAGCCTACAACAAACTTACATGAACTGATTAAGCCGTGCACTACAGTAACCCAAGCACTCTGAAGATGAGGCATCAGCTAGACATGTTTAAAAAAAAACTATCATTTACCATAATCAGACGTATCTGACTAGTTTCAAATCACTCATTTCATATTTAGAATAATTACAGGATTGTTATTCTCCAAAACTAACAATGAAGCAAGAAGTCTTAGGCCAGAACAGAGCGATCCTCCCCCTGCTACCAGGACTCATGGAGATTTGGGCTGGTGCAGGTTGGGAAACACACTTCTCTAAGTGCCCATCCAAAGACAACAACGGAGGTGGCTATCTCTACTAAGCAGTCCTATTTAACTACAGATGGGCAAGGTCACATTCTGAGGCAATGCACTGCACAACAGGTATTCCTCTTCATAAAGAAAAGCTGAAATTCTGGCCTGGGCTGACTTAGGAGAAAAGAAAAGGAGGGCCATTACCTTTCAAGCCTGAAAAGGTAAAGGCAAAGGTCATTGCAGAGGTCAGAGGGCCAACTGAAGCAGCTCATCAACTCCAACACCTTCTCTGGCCTCTAAAACTATTCCACTTAGGGAGAGCACAGTCAGAGCTCTTTGTTTCCCTAACTCATTAACCCTTGCTCAGAACTTCTTTTCTCAGGCATTCACTTTACTGCACTGAATGTCTCAAGTAAAGCCACTTTTACACAGAAGGAATCTGGTGTTACATGCAGCCATTTCTGCCTTGATTAAAGGTCCATGCTTGCTAACAGGACTTTAAACCAGCATGGACTCCTAGGAAAATGGAATATGAAAGGAATGGGATGATCCCTCTGTGCAATGCAGGTATTTACTGTTAGCTAAGGAATGGGATGATCCCTCTGCAATGTACTATGACCTCCCTGTATCTCTTTATTTCTAGAGATCTTTGTGAGTACATAGCATAGAATGTTTCTTGCCTTAGTTCTGCCTATGTGACCTATATAACCTTGTGACTTCTCCTAATAGCCCCTTCTTGTTTAACAGTATGTAATTTTGTAGTTTAACTCCCGATCCTGTTTTTCCTATAAACATCATGTGGTTATTTCCAATAAAAGCTGACACTCTGAACAGATCAGGGCTGCATCTTGAGATCCCAAACTCTGGGATGCAGACCTGATGCACCAGCTTTCTTTACCCAATAAAACTTTTCCTCACATTCCGTGAGTCAATTTTCATGGAAAGTACATGTTCTCATGTAGTATAGCTCCAAAATGTCAAGTCTCTAGCATGATACATTGTTTTACACTGAGGATAAACTTTTAAATGTACTTCTACATCATATTAAGTAAAGTTTGTAAAAATCAGCATATTATCCTTGGGAGATCAACACATTTTAAAGCACGAAGTATCAACATAATGAAAGTAATGGAGATTTCCAGGGGGGGAGTGAGGGGCATGGAAGATAGTGTATCTAGACTGATCCCAATGATAGAACGGTGTCAGCCAAGCCTCAGAATCTTTAGGAAGGCATTTTCCAGATGACAAGCAAGTGTTCTTTCCATTCTCTTTCTAACACCAACAAATCACCTATTCTGGTAAGCAGTAAAAATTGAAGAGCTTATTTGATTATTTAGTTGATTTAAAATGTTATATTTTAACCAAAACAAACATTTAACTCGTCAATTTTTAATAATAGTGCCACTTTTACTACAAAGCATTCATAACTTTTCTTAGAAATGAGTATGTGATTTATTCTGAGTTGTGACTATGTAAATCCTAAGTATTTCTTTTCTTTTTTTTTTAGGCAAGCCCAACAGACTGGCCAAGTGCAAGAGTAGAATGAGACTGATTCCCTAAGCCAGTCATAAAAACCAATTACACGAATTTTTCACACACTACACAGAAGATATCAAATATGTTTTATGTCTCCAAGAGAGTTCCTTAATTTTCAAAACTATTGAGTACTTTTCTTTATCTTTACCTATATTTTCATACTGTGATTGTTTATCAGCCCCAAATGGACTCACTTCTATTTTCATCAATTATAATACTTTAGTTTGAAAAATGACTATTATAAATTTAATAATTTAATGAAATGTCTCCAAAGTACTTCACATGCCTGCTATGAATGCTTCTTTAAACATTTACTAGAAAGTTCCTAGTTGAACCCAGTGTATTGTACATTAAGCCTGCACACTGCTCTTTTTATCTACTCTATACTTCAGCTGGAATTACATAAAGAATTATCACCTTAATCCCTTTCCTGTTCTTTGAGGATCATAACACAGCAGTTAATTCAAATGGCTTTTAGACTAAGAGTTCACAAACTCAACTGTCAAATTAACCAATTGTTAAAATTTCACAGAAATGCATGCCAGGGACATCTGAAAACATCCCTGTAATTATGGATAATCTTTGAGCTGAGATAACCTATTAGAGGAATTCTCATGCATCTTAAGTATTCTTAGTTCAAAAAGGAGGAGTCCAGTTCCTCTTAGTGGGTTAATAGGAAACAAATGGAAAGAGCAGTGAAAGCCAGGTTTCATGGCACATACCTTTCACCCCAGCACTTAGAAGACAGAGGCAGGAGGATTGCTACGAGTTCAAGACCTGCCTAGGAATAGAGTGAGTTCCAGGTCATCCTGGGCTATAATGAGACCCTACCTCAAACAACAAACAAGCAAACAAAAAAGAGCAATGTGATAAAAAAAAAAATCATCAAGTGGCCATTAATGCCAATTAAATGGGCTAATAGTCTGTGAATATGAACTTTCTGATACAGTAGAAACATCAGAGATGTAAATGCAAATATGAGTTTTCATACTTCAAGCTGTACTATCTTGAATAGTCAAGTTCTTAAAAAGAATATTCCAGGGCTAGAGAGACTGCCTAGTGATTAAGGTCCTTGCCAGCAAAGCCTAAGGACCATGTTCTACTCCCCAGATCCCACATAAGCCAGAAGCACAAGGTGATACATGCACAAGGTCACACAGGTATACAAGGTGGCACACATACGTGAAGTTCGATTAATGTGGCTAGAGGCCCTGGCACACCAAGTTATATTCTCAATCTCTCTCTCTCTCTCTCTTTCTCTCTCTCTCTCTCTCTCTCTCTGTGTGTGTGTGTGTGTGTGTGTGTGTGTGTGTGTGTGTGTGTATGTGTGTGTGTGTGTGTGTGTCTCATAAAAAAGGCCAGTCTGTTGGGCTTGCCTTAAAAACTAAAAAGAATATTCTAGGGCTGGAGATGGCTTAGCAGTTAAGACACTTACCTGTGAAGCCTTGGACCCAGGATTGACTCCCCAAAACCAATATAAGCCAGATGCATAAATAAAATAAAGAACATGCTAAAGAAATATGTAGAATTTACATAGTCATAACTCAAAATATAATTAAGTAAACAATTAAGTTTCTCAAAGCTGGTATTATGATTTATGCTTTTATGAATAGACTTGTTAATGCAGTTATTATATAAGGTTTTAACTCAATCAGGTAACCTACCTAGTTTGCACATGCCTCCTCTCAGCTCCATGTGCAGATGAACATAAACTTTACATACAGTTCAATATGTTGTTTCCAATACTAAAATAGCTTCCCCTTGTTTTTATCAACTGGCAGCTCATCCTTGTATCTAGATGTCTCTAAAGGAGATGTGGCTCAGCTATACAGCATACGTGCATGCACAAGGCTTTGGGTTCCATCACCAGCACTACAAGAAAAGAAATTAGAAGCCAGCCCCATGACTCACCAGAGCCATTCCAAGGGCTCTTATGCTTTGTTCTCCAACAACCAGACATCCTTTAACAAAGATCAACCCCATCCACTTGATCGTAACTTTCATACCCAGCAGTTTTCCCACTTAAACAATTTTTTGTCTTTACTTTTGTTGAAGTATGTATAAAATGCAGATTTTAAGTGTTTGTGTCAGTAAAATTTGACAAATGTAAATACTTGTGTTTCCATCATCCTAAATTTTTTCCTCATTCTTTTGTTTCTAGTTATACTTTCTCCTCTTCCAAAAGGAACCATTCTTCAGATCTGGATTCCCTACAGATCATGTCTAGTGTTTAGTTATGTTACTTGCAATACTGTCTTCTAGACACAAAGTAGCCATAGTATTCATGACTTCATGGCAGCTGACACTACCTACACAGGACCTGCATAATAGGAGATGAAAAGGATGATACCAAAATAGAAGAGAGACTAGTGGGAAAGAAGAAAAGGTTCAGTGGAGGGAGGACAGGGATATATCTTGGTCACACTGTACATATTATGTGCAGGATCAAGAATGTTGCTCATATATTTTTATTAATCAATGTTCACCTGCTTCTCTAGCTCCCAGATTCTTATACTTTACAGTGAGGTCTTCTTTTTTTAATTTTTTTAAATTTATTTGACATAGAAAAAAAAGGGAGGGAGGGAGGGAGAAAAAGAGAGAGGGAGAGAGAATGGGTATGCTAGGGCCTCCAGCCACTGCAAACAAACTCCAGACACATGCACCACCTTGTGCTTCTGGCTTATATGGGTCCTGGGGAATCAAACCTGGGTCCTTTGGCTTTGCAGGCAAGCACCTTAACCACTAAGCCATCCCTCTAACCCTACAGTGAGGTTTTCTTGTTGATCAAACAGCCTAGCCTGTTTAAACAATGCATGCATTAACAAAGGAAGTTCCTTGGTCTTTGGGACTGCCACTGCAGTTTCAGATAAATGAAAATATACAACTCTGTGAGACATTTTATTCTTCCAACCTTCAGTGAATAAGCTACATACCAGTGAAGTCTCTAAATCTTAATTTCCATGGCAAGCTACATGCATCATCACCAGAAATCCTTAGGCAAATGGTATTTTTAACTGTAGGCAAGGAGTGGATATAAGTAGTAACTTGGTTGCTCAAAACCACCTTAGAAATTTTCTAGGGCTATATTGTTTTCCTCCTCTCACTACCTCATGATATGTAGTGTATATAAGCAATGACTCGTATTCAAAATTCGAGCTCCTTGTTTGTTCTCTGACAATTCATGCATTGCCCACACTGCCTCTCGCTCCCACATACTGTTAATGCCCAAAGAAGCTGCTGTGTCCAGTCTTTTTCTTTCCTCCCCACTCTATTTAGATATGAACAAAGTAATGGTCAGATCTGGTGGTTGTACTTCACTCTTCTCTGCCTAAACGTTCTCCTGGTAGGCATAGTCTAGATTGATTTGTCCACCGCCCCCACCCATCAATATCATCAAATTCTCCGTTCAAAATTCTACATATGTTGCTTACTTCATAACCAATTCCTTAGGCCCTACTCCAAGTACCAGAAGTGGTGGTGGGGGGAAGCTAGAGAGGATGCTCTTTAAAGAGTAGTGGGTATCAGGGCTGGAGAGATGGCTTAGCTATTAAGGCATTTGCCTGCAAAGCCAAAGGATCCCAGTTCAATTCTCCAGGACCCACGTAAGCCAGATGCACAAGGGGGTGCATGCATCTGGAGTTCATTTGCAGTGGCTGTAGGCTCTGGTATGCCCATTCTCTCTCTCTTTCTCTCTCTCTCTCTCTCCCTTCCTCCCTCCCTCTCTCTCTCTCTTTCCCCTCCCCCCATTTCCTTCTCTCAAATAAATAAAATATTTTTTAAAAAAGAGTAGCAGGTATAAATATAGTATTATGGACACAAGAATGTTTCAGTTTTCTTTGAAAGTCAGGAAGAAGTGGTACAAAAAAAAAAAATCAATGGATGTCACAGAAAAGATGAGCTAGTGCTTTTCCAAAATACCATAACAAAATGGAATTCTCTGAGACTGACAGCAAATAGTAAGCTCAGATAATCACTCAAAAATTTGAAGATTTTACTGTAGACCATCACTCAAGAGAAAAATCATGCAAGAAGCAAAGGGATTCCAAAAGGGAAGAACAAATACAAGACGGGGTGGGGGAGGGGAAGCTGTGTAAGCAGCAATGAGAGGTGAAATAGTTCCTCCTGGCTGGCCTGCAGGAGGGTGGGAACCAAGGCCAGGCTGAGCAGGCCCAGCATGTCCCTCAGACTTGAACTGGCCCTAATCTTTAGGCTGGGTGGTCTATAAAACCTATATTCTAAAGCTTACTCAAGAGTACAAGTATTTTGGCTGCTTTTAAGTCACTCCAAAGTCTGAAAGTTCTGTTTTTATTCTTGGTGACTTACCTACCAAAGCATAGTTCAAGTAATGAGAACCGTGTGGGCACCAACAAATATTACGAACTAAAGCCACAAAAGACTCTTGGTATCTTTAATCATCACAACACAATGAACGGACGGTTTCAACAGATATGGAAAGTAGTTGTATGAAGAAATGTACCTGCTCTGGGAAATGAGCAATTCTTTGTGTGATTCTTATTTGTTTCAGCTCAACATCAGGTTTTGTTTTTTTTTTTTTAATTATTTATTTATTTGAGAGCAGAGAAAGAGGCAGAGAGAAAGAGAGAGAGAGAGAATGGGCGCGCCAGGGCCTCCAGCCACTGCAAATGAACTCCAGACACGTGCGCCCCCTTGTGCATCTGGCTAATGTGGGTCTTGGGGAATCGAGCCTTGAACCGGGGTCCTTAGGCTTCACAGGCAAGCGCTTAACCACTAAGCCACCTCTCCAGCCCTCAACATCAGGTTTTCTGAGAATATTTTACATGATGAAATATGTAGCCCTATTTATTTGACATCTCTCCCAACATCATGATCATCTGTATTCTGACTAGTAGCATGTCAAAAGCTCTCTTGCTAACATTTCCTTCCTTCCTTTTAGTTTGACAAATATAAAATAAAATTTCATTGTGTTTTAATTTGTATTTCTTTGACCTACAGACTACAGAATGAGTTCCAGGTCAACCCAGGCTACAAAGGCACCCTACGTTGAGCCTCCTCAAAAAACAGTCCTTTTGCCAGGCATAGCGGCACACACCTTTAATCCCAGTACTCGGAAGGCAGAGGTAGTTGGGTTGCTGTGAGTTTGAGGTCACCCTGAGACTACATACTGAATTCCAGGTCAGCCTGGGCTACAGTGAGACCCTATGTTGAAAAAACAAACAAATAAGAAGTCCGTCTCCACCCTAAGATATAAACCTATGCTCTCCTTTTTTTCTTATAACACCTATGCCTTTCATATATAGGTAAATTTAATTGAAATTTATTTCATTTATGGTGTGAAGGATTCAATTATACTTTTTTGAATGTGTCTGTATGTGTAATATGCATGGTGTAGTGTGTGTGTCTGTACATACGTGTAGAGATGTGTGTGCCCATGTGCGTGCTGGAGGCCCGGGGAGAACATCAGGTGTCGTTTTCTTTTCACTCATCCACCGATTTCCTTTGAGACACAGTTGCTCACTGAATTCACAGCTATCGGTTTTTTATAAAATTTTATTTATTTATTTGAAAGAGATAGTAGAACAAAATGGGAGCACCAGGGCCTCGACCACTGCAAATGAACTCCAGGTGCAAGCATCTCCTTGTGCATTTGGCTTACACAGGCACTAGGAAATGGAGCCTGGGTCCTTAGGCTTTGCAGGTAAGCACCTTAAGTGCTCGACCATTTCTCCAACCCCCAGAACTACCATTTTTTGAGAGCCTCAGCAATTCTCACATTTCCATTCCCCATGAAGACTGTGGTTACAGATGCATGTGGCCATGACAAGCTACTACATCAGTGTTGGGGAGCTGAACCCAGGGCAAATCAGGTATTCTCAGACCCTCCTGTTTGTACGGCAAGTGCTCTCACGACTAACCAGCACTTCAAATATAATTCATGTAGCTTAGCACTGTGTTATTTTTAAAAATGTTAAACAACACAATATACTTATTGTGGCACTTACCACAAAGTATCACAATGTGTTTTACATATTTTTGCCAGATAACAATTGCTAAAGAGAACTTGTGTTATCCTTTCTGTATTTCAGAACTTAATATCATATCCATAACAAAAATGACTGAATGTTTCTTAAGGAACAAACATTGTTTCAAACATACTTTGAAAACATATGAATACAATTACAAAGAAGCTTTTATTTCTTGTCATCTATAATATAAACTGATCTATGTTTCTAACTAAACAGTTGATATGAAAAGAAAAATAATTTTCCCAAAGAGACCGTAAATAATTCTGACAGAACCCACTCTGATATATCTTTAAATACCTACTACAAATACTTTGGAGTTAACCTGAGATAGCACTGGTTTTACTCAATGAACAATCTCAAAGCACCATTTGGATGTAAGACTAGCGTGGAAAATGAAGGTCAGCTGGATAGTCTTAGGTAAGAGTGAACCTTGCTCTGAGTCTAGGGTGGTTAGTTCCAATGCCAGTTACAGTCTCTCCTAACTTGCCCTACCTCAACTAAAACAGCCTTGAATTAGATGGCTTCTAATTATCCTCCTAAACAAAACTTAATGCCTGAGATGAGCCTAAAGCAGAAACAAAATTGAGATGGACAGACATAGATGACAGAAGACATGGCAACAGCTATAAGTGATTTATTTTCTCTTTAATCCAATGTTTTGAATCATACATAAAATTCCCTTGTTCATGTGCAAATCTTACCACCAAAAGTGTATCACAGTAAGAAGTCAAGTTACAAAGAAATAATGACAGACACTACTGCTTTATCTTGAAGATGTTCTGTAACAGTCCATGTATAAGTCAGTTTTAGATAATGTGTACAACATTTACCTAGTAGTTATTAACAATGGGGGCATTTCCTAATAACTACGGATAAAGTTAAAGAAGATCCTTAAAACAGCTCACAGCTTTATAAACAGATGTGTAATAAGATGATAACAAAACAATTCCACAAGTGTGGTTGTCACGATGGATATAAAAACCTTTGATTATAAGAAAAATGGTACAGCTTCCTTGAGAGTTAACCCTTGACAAATGAATATATTAAATAATATCAGTGGGTCTGCAGAGA
Organism: Jaculus jaculus; assembly: GCF_020740685.1. NCBI lineage: Eukaryota > Metazoa > Chordata > Mammalia > Rodentia > Dipodidae > Jaculus > Jaculus jaculus. Next base: position 16,091,199 of record NC_059117.1, read on the forward strand.
TTGCTTAGCAGTTAAGGCATTTGCCTGCAAAGCCAAAAGACCTCAGTTCAATTCCCCAGGACCCACATAAGCCAGATGCACTAGCGAATGCATGGATCTGGAGTTCGTTTACAGTGGCTGTAGGCCCTGCCATGCCCATTTTCTCTCTCTCTCTCTCTCCCTCCCTCTCTTTCTTTCTCTCTCTCTTTGCCTCTTTCTTACTCACTCAAATAAATAAATAATATTAGTGAATCTAACACCTTTTGCTTGGACCTGACAAACTAAATGCTTTACTCATTATTTATAACATGCGAATGTGAAATTATGAATTGTATAATTTTAAGTGCCAATTAAACAATTCTTAGCTAATTAACTTTCTGAACAATGATCAAGTGGAATTAGGAGTTAGAAGATTTGAAGTTGGGACGCTGATCAATCAAGGAACTGTATTTCATTAATCATTAATAACAAGGTAAAATTTAAAACTGATGGATATCTTTAAGTATAAATAATATTCCATAGAGTAAAAATATGATCCAAATTCACATCAATAGTAATATCAGTGACATACTTTTGCTGCCGACCCCATGTTCTAGAACTCAGGGAATAGTTAAGTAGCAGAAAGCCTACAGGTGATGGACACTAACGGTTTTCACTTGAGTCAGCAGCCCAGAACACACTCCAGCACAGCAACTTGTCAGCTGCCAGGGCCTGACAAAGCGAGGGCTGAGGTGGCCAGCGGCTCCCACAGACACTGACTGGCACGCCCTGAAGCTGTGCTGGCACACTTACTTAGTTCTCTGAACCAAAGAACTGGGAAAGTACACAGTCGGTATCACCTTTGGCCTAAGGAACTGTCACTCTTCATAATGCCCAGGCCTCACCATGACGAACCATGAAGCCATATTGAAAATTACGAGTGTAGTTTTCACACAGAAAAAGCATAAAATAAGGTGTCACAAGAGAGCACACCAAGTCCTTGTGAAACCAACCTAATGACTTTTATGGAAAACCTTCCCATGATGAATACATACTGCGATTTTGTGAATAACACTTACAATTATGATTCTTCCTCACAGGCTAAGCTTGTCTCCACAGATGAAAGGTCTAGATGTTGCCAAGCCACATATTAAGCATGGCTTTTAACTCAATATATATTCATTTATCGGTATTACAAGAAAAGAACAAAAGCATTTTTGAAGGCATTCCTTTACTGAATGCTTCATATTTAATGGATTTAGTTTCTTTCAATATAGTTGTTGCTCTACCCCTAATCTTCCAAGTATTTTACATACAAGGGCAAGAAATGAGATTTTTTATTCAATACTCCATCAAATATTTGAGGTAGTATAATCTATCATTAAGAAGTGAGAAAACTGGGCTGGAGAGATGACTTAGCGGTTAAGTGCTTGCCTGTGAAGCCTAAGGACCCCGGTTCGAGGCTCAATTCCCCAGGACCCACGTTAGTCAGATGCACAAGGGGGCACACACATCTGGAACTCGTTTGCAGTGGCTGGAGGCCCTGGCGTGCCCATTCTCTCTCTCTATCTACCTCTTTCTCTCTCTGTATGCCACTCTTAAATAAACAAGTAAAATTTTAAAAGAAAGAAGTGAGAAAACTAAGGCTCAGAAAATATCATAAACTTGACAGATATATCTTACTGACAGTAAATTTCATAAATGATTTTAAGATGAATCCAGCTACTCCAATCTCTATGATGCTGCCTTCCTTCATCAATAAAAAGTCCAAGCACAGAGACACTGAGATGACCTCAGAATACATTATTTACTAAATATGAGATTCAGAATTACTTTTTCCATCAGCTTGGACAGAAGAAAAAACACACTATTTCATGTAGTCCTTAAAAAGGCAAAGTTTTGGGCTGGAGAGATAGCTTAGTGGCTTAGGCACTTGTCTACAAAGCCTAAGGACCCAGGTTTGACTCCCCAGGACCCACATAAGCCAGAAGCACAAGGTGGCGCATGCACACAAGATGGCACACTGTTTGGAGTTCAATTGCAGTGGCTAAAAGCCCTGGCATGCCAATTCTCCCCACCCAAATAAAAAAAAAAATGGCCAAGTTTTCTCACATTCCTTACAAAATCTTGAAATCAATGGCTAAAATAAATTAACGGAGTAACAACATTAAAAATCATTATTCTTAGCCAGGAGTGGTGGCGCACGCCTTTAGTCCCAGCACTCGGGAGGCAGAGGTAGGAGGATCGCCATGAGTTCGAGGCCACCCCGAGACTCCATAGTGAATTCCAGGTCAGCCTGGGCTAGAGTGAAACCCTACCTCAAAAAAAAAAAAAATCATTATTCTTCTTGGGCTGGAGAGATGCCTTAGCAGTTAAGCACTTGCCTGTGAAGCCTAAGGACACTGGTTCAAGGCTCGATTCTCCAGGACCCATGTTAGCCAGATGCACAAGGTGGTGCACGCATCTGGAGTTCGTGTGCAATGGCTAGAGGCCCTGGCATGCCCATTCTCTCTCTCTCTCTCTCTCTCTCTCTCTCTCTCTCTCTCTCTCTCTCTCTCTGCCTCTTTCTCTCTTATCTGTCACTCTCAAATAAATAAATACAAATAAACAAAAAATTTTTTTAATCATTATTCTTCTCATATAACCTTTTAAGAGGAGGTAAAATTTCCTAATTTTCCTTAAAATGTCTTGTTAAAGAAGGATAAAATGAAGCAATGGATTCACAGCACTATAATTAAAACATTTCCTTTCAATTTAGTGTTTTCTGAATATTTTATGAGATAAAAGCTGGAATACTAAATTAAGTTAAAATCATATTATATCATAGCCATCTTTACACATTTTAAATCCATTACTGAATAAATTACTCAATAAACTAAAGAGCAGGTTATTTCAACTATAATTTAATTAGATTATTTGCACTTTCTATAAATTTCACCATAATTACAAATAAAAATTAGATCAGAAAGGGTTCTGTAAACAAGGAAAACAAACATACACAGCACAGTGCAGTCTCAGTAATTCTACACAAAGCAGCAAACAGCAGCTCTCACTTTTCCACAGCAGGGGTACAGAGCTCTTACCTGTCTGAATGCTCAAACCTAATCCATTTTCTAATTCTTACATTCGCCTATGGAATCTAGCAAGGGTTAAACTATCAAAAATGGTTGGGGCGGGGGGGAAGCTGCTATCACAGGAACTGAGAAATCAAGCTGGAGCAGAGCTGGAGTCCACCTCCCTGCTGGCCACTGACCAACAGTGCTACGCAGGCTGCAGGGGGACAAGAGCGCAGCCAGTCTTGACCACCAATTAATCTATTAATGTTGATCCTGCAGGCTTCACAATCAACCGGCCAGGCAAGGGTGAAATAGTGGCACATAAGTTATGGGGATAACCAACTTCTTTCTGACTGGATTTGAACCCTACTCAGTGGGAGGGAATCCATGCCTACTTTTGAAAACTGAATCAAAAGTATATGGCTTGAAAGAATATAGGCCCTTAAAGAAAGAAAAACCAACCTAACCTCAGTTCTTTGACCAACTGGATACATTAAGCTCATCAAACTGTCTTCTAGATGTTTATGTTTGTGCTCACCGATTAATGCTGTTCTCACTTTTGGATAGACAAGCTTCTTTTTACAGCAGGCCGTGAAGGCTGGGAGGGGGGCAAGACCCGCTGAGGTGACAAGAAGAGAAAGCTCACTGGTTAGAACTAGATACGACTTCGCTACCGCAACCTGCAGGGCTTGCGGAACCCTGCAGAGGACATGGCAGAAAGAACGCGACTGCTGCCCTCACTGCTGGCCACAGAAGCTTCTCTGTGGAGATGGGGTAGACAATGAGAAGACTAAAAACTCAACAAAGCTGAAAATAAAAGGTTCTTCAGAGTAGAACAGTAAAGCAAACATTTCTGTCACACCCTTCAAGGCTTGGGAAACATAGGAGAGGGAGCAGGAAGAATGTAAGAGCCGAGGGTGGGAAGGTGGACTTTGGGGCACTGTCATCTGGACCCAAGCTGACTGGTGCATGCGTGACCTCACAGTAATTGTCGTTACTCCCACACAAGACCTGTACAATTCTAACCCAGAAGCATTTTGACAGAGGACAGAGGGGGACACAAAGAATGAGACATCAGATCAGAAGGAAGACTACGTGGAACCAGAAGGGAACTCAGTATAATAGGACTGCTGGGCAAAAGAGGGTATTGGAGGGATTACAATCAAATTTCATGTATTAAGGGTCTCAATAAAAATAATTTTAAATGTATGTGAAGAATAGATAAACCAACAAAATTCCAGGAAGCTTTTAGCATTAAGAAGCTGTGCGTTGTGTAGCTTTGGTTTTTAGCAATCTAATGAGTCCCTAACTTGTCCATTGGAATAAATATATTACTGAAACAATAGTCATATGACTTTACATCAAAATGACTTCAGCAATAAAAAATAAAGCAAGAAGATTATATTTTTTAACTCAACAAAAGATGATGGTTTACCATTTTTCAAAAGCTATGTGACAAAATTCAGTAAGAGCTTGTTAAAGTTTACGTTTTTTAAATATATTTTATTTATATATCTGTGAGATTAAGAGAGAGAGAAGAAGATAAGAGCTGGAATGATGGCTCAGTGATTAAAAATTCTTGTTGACAAAGCCTGACATCCCAGGGTTCCACTCCCTAGTTCCCACATAAAACCAGATATACAAAATGGTACATGCATCTGGAGTTTATTTGCAGTGGCAGAAAGCCCTGGCATGCCTATATTCATTCTCTATGTCTCTCCTTGCAAACAAGTAAGTATGAGAGAGAGAGAATGAATGAGAGTACCAGGGATTCCTGCCACTGCAAACAAAGTCCAGATATTATAAGTACCACTTTGTGCATCTGGCTTTAAGTGGGTACTGGGGAATTTAACCTGGGGCATCAGGCTTTATAACTAGTGTCTTTAACCACTGAACCATCTCCCCAGCCCAAAGTTTGCCTTCTTTAGTCCAATAATTTTATTTCTAGAAATATATTCTAAGAGATAGAGATATGAACATAGACTTATAAATAAGAAGGTACATGATTATTGATAAAGCCATATCACAAGTGTCACTGAATATTAAGAATGGTTGAAAATAATAAAATATTATTAACAATTGTTATATAAACATCAAAATCTGTTTTTAAATATTATATGGCAAAATAAACATGCTATAATGCTTAAAAATCAGTATTCAGGGGCTAGAGAGATGGCATGATAGTTAAAGTACTTGCCTGCGAAGCCGAAGGACCCATGTTCAGTTCCCCAGGACCCACATAAGCCAGATGCACAAAGTGGCACATAGGTCCAGAGGTCCTTTGCAGTGGCTAGAGGACCCGGTGTGCCCATTCTCTCTCTATCTATATCTGGCCCCCCAAATAAATAAATTAAATATTTTTTAATTCAGTATTCAAAGCTGTATATACCATATAAACTTTGTTTCCTTTTTTTTTATCTGTGTGTATATAGTGTTCACATGCATATGTGTGGATCAGTCAAGCGTATGAGCATATGTGGAGATCCAAGGACCATTTCGGGTGTCTTCCTCACTTGCCCTGCACCTTATTTTTTGAGACAGAATTTCTCACTGAAACTGGAGCTCACTAATTAGGCTAGAAGACCAAGAGGAGTTTTTGTTTCTACCTCCCCAGCACTGGGATTACAGGCATGTACACCATGCCCAGCTTTTCCTTGGGTACTGAGAATCCAAAGTCTGTTCCTCATTTTTGCAAAGTAAGAACTTACCAATCCAGCCATCTCTGTAGCTCCAACTATATTTTGTTTTTTTTTTAAAATTTATATGTATGTATGTAGATATGTACGTGTTTGTGGGTACATATATGGATGTCAGAGGAGTTGTCTATGCTCCATATAATTTAGTTGAGAAAAAGAGGTGGAGCTTCAGGGCCTCTTGCTGCTGTAAAATCTCCAGCTGCATGTGCTACTTTGTGTATCTGGTTTGACGTGGGCACTGATGAGTTGAACTCTGGAATTGAACTGAATTACATAGGTGCTGAAGAATTGAACCTGGGGTGCATCTGATCCAGAAGTCTGTGCAAACAAGAATCCTTGAACATTAATTCTATTCTCTAGCTCCAGCTTAATTTTTCTAAGATGTTTTCTCAGTCCCTGCCCACATGCCACATGTGAGCCCATGTGCAGTGTAACCTCTCTCTCTCCATTGATAGCTGCATGGAGAAGAATGAAACTAAACAAACATCATATGGATCAAGAACCTTAACATGAGACCTGGAACTCTAAAAAGGAATACATGACTATCCTTCAAGATATAGGCACTGTAGAGAACTTTCTGAATAGGACACTGGTTGCCCAGACAATCAACAAATGAGACCTCATGAAACTGAAAAGCTATTGTATAACAAAAGGAACCATCAACAAGAGGCAGCCTGCAGAATGGGAGAAAATATCTCTCAGCTATACATCTGATAGAGAATTGATATCTAGAATATGCATAGAACTCAAAAAACTAAACACCAAGAAAGTAAATAATCTACTCAAAAAGTGGTCAGTGGAACTGGATTCCTTCTGAAAAGAAACACAAAAGATCAACAAATATTTTTAAAAGTATTCAACATCTTTAATCATTGTGTAAATGCAAATTAAAACTACTTTGAAGCCAGGCATGGTGGTTCACACCTTTATTCACAGCACTTGGAGGGCAGAGGTAGGAGGGTCATCATGAGTTCGAGGCCAGCCTGAGACCACATAGTGAATTCCAGGTTGGCCTGGGCTTGAGCAAAGCCCTACCTTGAAAAGAAAAAAGAAAAACTACTTTAAGATCCATCATATTCCAGTCAGAATGGCTATCATTAAGAAAATAAATGAAGGTGATGGAGTGGGTAAAGAGGAACCCTTACTCACTGCTGGTGCCAGTGTAAACTGGTACAGCTGCTATGGAAATCAGCATGGAGGGTCCATAAAAAGCTAAAAATAGGACTACTGTATAGCCCAGCTATACTACTTCTGGGCTTTGACCCAAAGACTTCCATAGGCCACTTCAGGAATACTTGAACATCAACTTTCATTCCTGCTGGGAAATGGAACCAGCCTGGGTGTTTATTAACTGAGAAATAGATAATGAAGATGTGGCATATATACATAATGGAATTTTATTCACCTGTAAAGAAAAAACCCTGCAGGAAAATGAATGTAACTGGAAAATATTATATTGAGAGAAGTTACTGAGGCTCAAAATCTCCCTCACATGTGGATTCTAGTTTTAGTCTCCCCACCTGTGTATACAAACTTGGAGGGTCTCCATGGAGACGAGGAGAGAGAAAGAGAGGAGGAGGAGGAAGAGGAAGAAGGGAGAAAGGAAGAAAGAAAAGCAATAAGGGAAAGGGGAAGTGGTTTAAGGGGAGAAGATAGTGGAACACAAGAGATGTGCAAACTGTGCAGGTGGCAGGTCTGGAAAGGGTTAAGTGGGGATGAAGACAGGGAGATGGGTGAGAAGAGGGGCTGGGGGATTAAACAAAACTGAGGAGATACGAAAAAGCTCTAAGAAAATCTGCTATTTATCAAACAATAGAAGTTAATAGGAAAAAAAGTAGAATGAACAGAGGTAATTCTATACAAACGCATAATGCTGCTTCTACTCGCCAGGAACTATAAATGCCGGGCACAGGGTACTGCCCGATGACTTTCTGGTCAGTGAAGCTTCTGAGGCACTCCATAAAATACAGCTTATTGCCGTAACTGTTGACTGCTGACTGTCAGGACTGAAAGATAAGACCCTAATGCTGAAGACACACACGATGGGCTCAGGATGTAGAGAAACGCAGCTAGCGTTGAAGCGGACGCTTCCTTCCTGCTGAGGAAGGCGCTGTGCAGGCTGCAGGCAGTGGAGCCATCAGCGATATCACTCGGTGATGAATCCTGCCCTCTACATTACTGACCCGCCAGGCAAGAAGAGCCCTCCAGAGAAATAGTGACATGAACATTATGGGTGTCACCAACAGTTCCGTGATTACATTTGAGGCCTGTTCCACAGGAAGGAACAGATGCCTGGAACTGAAAAGTCCATCAGAAGCCCATGGCTGGGGAGAATGTTGGCCCTAGGAACAGCCAAGTACTACTGTACTCCTAAATAGATAGATACACTGTCAAATTGTCTCCAAAATATTTATCTATTATCCTCAGAAAGGAGTTTTGTTTTGCAGTCAGTGGGAGGTTGTCAATGCAGAGAATTATTAACTGGTAAAGTGCTGGAAATGTGATGACTGTTTGGCCCAAGATCACAAGATAACACACAACATCCTCTCCAGGGTCCAGGGAACATACAGAAGATGGGACAGAATCAATGTAAGGCTAGAGACAGAGGGGAACACTGGGGAATCTGGCATCTGAACATAAAAGGGCCATTGCACTTGAGAGCTCACAGCAGCTGTGGTTACCTGGCACAAGACCTGCGTGTGATGGGGCCAGGAAGCATTATGTAACAGATAGGAGAGGGGCATGGCCATTCCCCTCCACAATGAGCTAATGACAGTTACAGCTTGCCAGGGAGAGAGGAGTCATTCAGTTTTGTAGAATAGAAACTAGTAAGAGATGAGAAGCATCAGTATACGGAGACTGAAAGGGATAAGGGAATGGGGGGAACGTATGATCAAAATGTTATGAAAATATCAGAAATCAAGTAAAACCCCAAAAGGAAATACTTAAAGACTAGCTCAACTTGTTAATGTGATAATAATATTAAATGTAGTTTTATTTCTCTCCTTATATGTTTCCAATACTTGTACATTCCCAATTTTTCAGATTTTTACAATGTTTATTTCTAAAATACAAAATTAGCTGCAATATGTTTATTTCAGCCTCATATAAATTCATCTCATTCCAACTGGCACTAGCAAAATAAAAACATGTATTCTATATAAGAAATCTTTTCTGTAAATGTGAAACAAATGCAAAACAGGGCAAGCTGGTCTTGAAAGCTCATACATAATCATTCCCACTTACACTAGATACTACTGCTGGTAGCACTAATGGAATGAAACCAGAATGGCATGAATAATACATTACTTGCGCCAATCAGTGGTACCATGTTACAAACAGAAGGAAAAGGAATACTCGGAGTAAAAAGAAAAGCATTTTCCAATGCAAGTACAAAAATACTGGTTCATCTACTATCCATGATATACTGGATCAGCGTTGTGAGAGCTACTGTGACTGCCAGCAGGAGGCAAAATTATAACTAGTGCATTATTATCCGCCAAGGCTGTTCTACTGAAAATGTGCCACAGGAAAGGCGCTATACAATTGTGATTGATGGTAAATTATTAATTAACATACATGTGTGTACATATAACTGTGTACATGCCAACAAAAGACAGTGGTGCCAGGAAATGCAAATGTTTAATTGCCATCCCTATAATTTGTAGAAAGCCATATAAATTATGATGAAACAAGGAACTGAAATAAAGTAGACCTAGAAGAATTAATTAGAACCCACATTATTTCTAGCTCTAAATCAACGGTCTGCTAGAATATGACACTGGAGGAAATGAACCAGTTTTAGCCTCCAAGTAAAGTGGGTAGGTGATTGATAAACCATGCATCAAGGAAAATATAATGCTTCTTACTCCCATATGTCAGTTCCTTTTCAACTGAGGACCTGAATTTCAGAATGGAGCAGAGCCCAGGAGAGAACAAGGAAGAGAATGCTAGCAAGTAAAGGGCTATTTGACTCTGACATGCTACAGGGAAAACTCTTCCAGAAAAATGGTCCACACATGTTAAAACAAAGGAACATATCTTAGAAGAAAGAAAGGCCTATTTGCATAAAGCCTTGCTTAGAGTTTCTCATAATAATACTCTTATATGCCTATTTAAAATAACGGTTTTTTAGTTCACATAAAGTTTCACTCCCATGTAGAAGATGGTCTCAGAAAATGAATTTCATAAGGAGGAAAATACAATGGTGAGGATAAAGTGAGAACCCTTAGGGCACTTTAGTTCCTATACCCAGTTGTGATTCTATTTCTATGTGAGCTTATCGATATGAAAATTTAAGGATATGCTCCAATTATCTTGAAAAATAATTAAAATTTAAGAAAAGAAAAATCTTCCTGTATAGCAAATGAAATTCATCAAATGCCCATGCAAAACTATTGTGTCAAAGGGAACTCAATTGAAATGCTAAGAAGTCCACCTGGTATGGACCTATAATCACAGTACTTGGGAGGCTGAAGCAGAAGGATCCCAACTTCAAAGCCAGGTTTCTACAGTGAGACTCTGTCACACTCCCCTAAATATGACTTTATTTATAAAGTCATAAAAATAAAAAAATAAAAAAGATAGGCACCTGCTGTGCCTTCCAGGTACTGTAGCATTAACTTTTTTAATGACAACTTCCATAATTGTAAACAATATCCCATGATAATTCCCTCCCTCCCCCCACTTTCCCCTTTGAAATTCCATTCTCCATCATATCCCCTCCCCCCTCAATCATTCTCTCTTTTATTTTGATGTCATGATCTTTTCCTCCTCTTATGATGGTCTTGTGTAGGTAGTGTCAGGCACTGTGAGGTCATGGATATCCAGGCCATTTTGTGTCTGGAGGAGCACATTGTAAGGAGTCCTGCCCTTCCTTTGGCTCCTACATTCTTTCCGCCACCTCTTCCGCAATGGACCCTGAGCTTTGGAAGGTATAATACAGATATTTCAGTGCTGAGCACTCCTCTGTCAAATTTAATTAAATTTATCTCCTTTAAAAACCTGAAAATAGAGTTGGAGAGATGGCTTAGCCGTTAAGACACTTGTCTGCAAAGCCTAAGAACTCTTGTTCAAATCTCCAGGTTCTGCATAAGCCAGACCCACAGGGATGCAAATGCACAATGTCGCACATGTGCATAAGGGGGCACACACATCTGGAGTTCATTTGCAACTGCTGAAGGCCCTGGTGCTCATGCTCGCGCGCTCTCTCTCTCTCTCTCTCTCTCTCTCTCTCTCTCTCTCTCTCTCTCTCAAATAAATAAAAGAAAAAACTTTTTAACGAAACCTGAAAATAGGGCTGGAGAAATGGCTCATCACTTAAGGCACTTGCCTGCCAAGTCTAAGGACCCTGGTGCAATTCCCCAGGACCCACATAAAGCCAATTGCATAAGGTGACACATCCTAGAAGCCCTGGTGTCTCCATAGTCTCATCCCCCCACCCATAAAAATGAATAAATAAATAAATAAATCATTTTTTAAAACCTGAAAATAAATATTAATAGCCTTTTTTTGACAAAAACAAAATCTAAGATTCAAGGTCTTGAAATGAATGGCAGAATTCAGTGAAGGTTTCACTGCCCCAAACCAACAGCACTGCATGTGAATATGAAGGGTTGTCAAAGCTACACCCTGAAAACCATTCACAGCCTTAAAGCTTTCAATGCTCCAGAAGATTAAAAACAGATGAAACAAAGATCTAGGTGAAAAGACTGAGAAGATGAGAAAGCAGGGAATGGCAGACAGAAGTAGATTAAATGATGCAAATTAAAATTACTTGACTGAATTTTGTTTCCAACTCCACAGTAAAAACTATTATGAAAAAGAGGTGTTTAAACAACACAAAGTTAAGAATAAAAAGAATCTATAACAATAAATATGGTATTTTTTAAAAAGGACAGAGCTACTGCACACATATGTCAGTATGCTCGAATACATGCTCATAGGGTTCTATAGTAAGTCAGCAAGCACATAATACACATAATAGGCTCTTTTTTGATAAGAGACAAGATCTGAAAACAAATTTTTAGGCCAAGTGAGATATCACAAACAAACAATAGTTGCTGGTGCTAATCAGGAAAATCCACTCCACCAGGTACCCAGAAGGACATCTCCTCCTCTCAACCACAGCCACCTGGAAGGGCATCTCCTCCTCTCAACCACAGTCACCTGGAAGGACATCTCCTCCTCTCAACCACAGCCACCTGGAAGGGCATCTCCTCCTCTCAACCACAGTCACCTGGAAGGGCATCTCCTCCTCTCAACCACAGCCACCTGGAAGGACATCTCCTCCTCTCAACCACAGTCACCTGGAAGGACATCGCCTCCTCTCAACCACAGCCACCTGGAAGGGCATCGCCTCCTCTCAACCACAGCCACCTGGAAGGACATCTCCTCCTCTCAACCACAGTCACCTGGAAGGACATCTCCTCCTCTCAACCACAGCCACCTGGAAGGACATCTCCTCTTAACCACAGCCACCTGGAAGGGCATCTCCTCCTCTCAACCACAGTCACCTGGAAGGACATCTCCTCCTCTCAATCACAGCCACCTGGAAGGACATCGCCTCCTCTCAACCACAGTCACCTGGAAGGACATCGCCTCCTCTCAACCACAGCCACCTGGAAGGACATCTCCTCTCAACCACAGTCACCTGGAAGGACATCGCCTCCTCTCGACCACAGCCACCTGGAAGGACATCTCCTCTCAACCACAGTCACCTGGAAGGACATCGCCTCCTCTCAACCACAGCCACCTGGAAGGACATCTCCTCTCAACCACAGCCACCTGGAAGGGCATCTCCTCCTCTCAACCACAGTCACCTGGAAGGACATCTCCTCTCAACCACAGCCACCTGGAAGGGCATCTCCTCCTCCATACAGTCTACATCACAGAGCCCTGGTTCTCCATATCAACCCACCTTACAGCATAGCAAGACACGCAGAATTGGAACCCAAAGACTTGTCACTGGTTGCAAATGTCTAGCTAGGAGCTACAAGATTTGATGTTTGCCCTGCTTGTTTGGAACTTGCATTGGTTCAATCTTTCCTTGCAATCCATCTTTTACACCTGGAATGTTTATACTATGCCGCTATGTTTTTCATTTAATAGCTCACAGTTAAGATACCTGGGGTTATGGGGATGTTTGAACAGTACTATAATTGAAAACATCATGGCAAGTTTAAATTTGGACTGAATGAGACCGGCCGTGGTAGTGCATGCCTTTAATCCCAGCACTTGGGAGGCAGAGGTAGAAGGATCACCATGAGTTCGAGGCCACTCTGAGACTACATAGTGAATTACATTTCAGTCTGGGTGAAAGCAAGACCATACCTCCAAAACTCAAAAAAAGGCTGGGCATGGTGGTGCATGTCTTTAATCCCAGCACTTGGGAAGATTGAGAGGTAGGAGGATCACTGAGAGTTCAAGGCCACCCTGAGAATACACAGTGAATTCCAGGTCAGCCTGGGCTAGAGTGAGACCCTACCTCTAAAAAAAAAAAAAAAAAAAAAAAAAAAATGGACTGGATGTATGGTATCATAAATGGTTATCAGTTTATGGGGTCGGGGTAGAATGTGTTCTGAATGCTTGGTCCCCAATTGATGACAATTTGGGGATTGGATCCTTACTAGAGGAGGTGTGTTACTAGGGATGGACTTATGGGTGTTAGAGGCAGTTTCCCTTTGCCAGTGTTTGGCTCAGTCTCCTGCTGCTGTTTTCCACCTGATGCTGGCCAGGAGGTGATGTCCAGCCCCTGCTCACATCATGCTTTACCTGCCATCATGGAGCTTCCCCTCAAGACTGAAAGCTGAAATTAAATCCTTTCCTCCCATCAATTGCTTTTGGTCAGGGGCTTTGTCCCAGAAATGAAAAGGTAACTCCAACACCATCTTACAGAACCCCAGCTTCTTCATATCAAGTTAAAACCAGTAATCTCAAAATCATGAGTGATTGACAGGTTAATTATGATTTTAAGGGCCTATAAAATATTAATCAGAGTACCAGATATATTATACATGCTCAAAAGTACATGTTTCCACTGGGGATAAAATAAACTAGGCAAGGTCAGGGGAAAGGAGGGAAGAGGAAAGGGATTACTTTTAAGTAATTTTTTGTTTATTTTTATTTATTTATTTAAGAGCAACAGACAGACAAAGAGGCAGAGAGAGAGAGAGAGGGAGGGAGAATATGGGTGTGCCAGGGGCTCCAGCCACTGCAAACGAACTCCAGACACATGCGCCCCCTTGTGCACCTGGCTTACGTGGGTCCTGGGGAATTGAGCCTTGAACCGGGATCCTTAGGTGTCACAGGCAAGCGCTAAACTGCTAAGCCATCTCTCCAGCCCCAAAGGGATTACTTTTAATCAAAATTAAAGATGTTATGAATAAGCCACATGGAAATCTGTTTCTTTACTAGCTAAACGTGTGTGTGTGTGTGTGTGTTTAAAAAGAGGGCAGGGGTACTACAGAGATGGCTCAGCTGTTAAGACACTTGCCTCCGAGGCCTAACAACTGGGATTTAATTCTCCAGTACCCACATAAAGCCATATGTACAAAGTGGTATGTGCATCTGTAGTCCATTTGCAGTGTCTAGAGATCCTGACATATCCATTCCCCTCCTCTCACTCTCTTACTCACTCTCTCTATCTATGTCTCACTGTCTCTGCACATAAATAAAGTTTTAATAAAGAGAGCTGGGGAGATGGCTTAGTAGTTCAAGGCACTTGCTTGCCAAGCCTTCTGGTCTGGGTTTGAGTCCCAGTACCCAGGTAAAACCAGATGCACAAAGTGGTGCATGCATCTGGAGTTCATCTGCAGCTCTGGCATGCCCATGTTCTCTTTATATCTCACACAAATAAATAAAGAAAAATACTTTAAAAATAATTTTAAGCCTGGCATGGTGGCACACACCTTTAATTCCAGCACTTGGGAGGCAGAAGTAGTAGAATTGCTGTGATTTTGAGACCACCATTAGACTCCATAGTGAATTCCAAGTCAGCCTGGAGTAGAGTGAAACCCTACCTCAAAAAAAAAGGGGGGGGGGGCTAAGAGATGGCTTAGCAGTTAAGGTACTTGCCTGCAAAGTCAAAGGACCTAGGTTTGATTCCATAGGGCCCATATAAGCCAGATGCACAAGGTGGCACATGCATCTGGAACTCATTTGCAGTGGCTGGAGGCCCTGACATGCCCATTCTCTCTCTGTCTCCATCTCTCTCTCTCAAATAAATAAATAAAAATAAAAAATATTCAAAGAAAACAACATATTTTTAAAAGAAGCCTAGAGAGATGTCTTGGTGGTTAAGGCACTTGTCTGCGATGCCTAAGGACTCCCCAGGTCCCACATAAGCCAAATGCA
Organism: Jaculus jaculus; assembly: GCF_020740685.1. Taxonomy (NCBI): domain Eukaryota; kingdom Metazoa; phylum Chordata; class Mammalia; order Rodentia; family Dipodidae; genus Jaculus; species Jaculus jaculus. The sequence continues at coordinate 16,106,263 of NC_059117.1, forward strand.
CAGTGACACAAGTGCATAAGGTCGCGCATGCACACAAGGCGACACACACACCTGGAATTCGACTGAAGTGGGTGGAGGCCCTGGCATGCCAATTCTCTCCCCACCCCTGCCCTCCTCCTCTCTCACTCTTACATAAAAAAGGCAGTCTGTTGGGCTTGCCTCAAAAACAGAACTTTAAAAACTAATAAAGGAAGGAGTTTGGGCAGAAATGCCCTGTGAGAGTGGATAATGCTGTGCCCAGAAGCCATAGATGGTTACAAGAAAATTTCAGTGCCAGGAGTGGGTTCACTTCCAGTAAGCTGTTAATCAAAGAGGCTCCTGATATCCCCAAAACATTACAAGTTACTGCTAAGGCGCTCGACTGCCCAGCAGAGTTAGACAGTAAGACCACACTGCTTGAAGACTCCACGGGCTGAGGCTGCAGGTCACTGAGAAATCAACCTTATGCTGAGCTGGAAGCTTCCTCCCTGTTGACTAGCTGTCATGATGCTGGAGAGAGCTGTGCAGCCTTATTGGGAGTGGAAAAGTCATCAGCAGTCTTAACCAGCAGTAGACACTACAAGTCCCATAGCTTGCCAGCCAGGCAAAATGTGCCAACTGATGCAATGATGGCATGTCTGTTGTGAAGGAAATAAGATGCTCTTTGATTAGACTTGAGGACTACTCTATGGAAGGAAATTCATGCCTGGTACTGAAAACCTAATCAAAACCCTATGGCTGAGGAGGCCATTAAGTCCTAGGGGAAAGCTACTGTTGTTGTATGGCTTAATGGATATAGTATGCCCATCAAATTACTCCTAAATATTTACATTTATACATACCACACATTAATACCACTCTCACTTTTGGTTATAGAATCTTCTCTTTTCAGAGAGCAATGACCACTGGGGAGACTCAGAATTCATCCACGTACTGAGAAGAAGTGACAGTAGAGTGCTCAGCACTGAAACGTCTTTGTCACATGCTTCAAGGCTCAAGGATCATTGTGGAAGAGGTGACAGAAAGAAGGTAAGAGCTGACAGAAGCGAGGAGTGCTTGACCGCTCTGTCATTCAGATAGTAAGGAGCAGCTGCATGCATGACTTCACAGTGGCTAACACTACCTACATAAGACCAGCAAAATATGAAGGCAAAAATCAAACAAACAAAAAAAGATGACATCAAAATAGAAGAGGGCCCAGTTAGAAAAAGAAGGGATCCAGTGAAGGAAGGGGGCAAAGAAGGGTGGTGGGAGGGGATTATGATCAGGCTACATTGTGTATATGAATGGAGGTTGTCAATAGAAAGTTTACCATTTTTATTTATTCATTTGCAAGGAAAGAGAGAAAATGAGAGTGCTAGGGCTTCTAACCACAGCAAACAAGGTGCACATGTGTATCCGGCTCTATGTGGGCGCTGTGGTACTGAGCATGGACCACTAGGCTTTACAGGCAAGTTTTTTACGCACTGTGCCATCTCTCCAGCCTCAATAAAAAGTCGTTTTTTTTTTTTTTTTTTTTTTAAGGTAAGAAAGGGCTGCAGGGATGGCTTAGTGGTTGCCTGCAAAGCCAAAGGACCCAGGTTCAATTCCTCAGGACCCACATAAGCCAGATGCACAAGTGGACACAGCTTCTGGTGTTCGTAAACAATGGCTAAAGGCCCTGGCGCACCCATTCTCCCTCTCCCTCTCCCTCTCCCTCTCCCTCTCTCTCTCCATCTCTCTCTCTCTCTCTCTCTCTCTCTCCCCCCTTTTCTTCTCACTCAAATAAATAAATAAATTTTAACTTTTTTAAAAAAGGTAATAAAAAACAAATCCACAAAGTATCACCCTTTTGCACCCAAGATTAAACAATTCCTTTTGTCTCTGGTTCCTGCTCTTTGGCCTTGTTGAAATGTTAACTACCATGATTTCATCTTTACACATTATATAAGTCTATCAAATTATTACAATTTAACACATAAATATTGAAATTATTGGGTCAATTGTTTTATTTATTTATTTTTAATTTTTTATTTATTTATTTGAGAGCACAGACACAGAGAGAAAGACAGATAGAGGGAGAGAGAGAGAATGGGCGCGCCAGGGCTTCCAGCCTCTGCAAACGAACTCCAGACGCGTGCACCCCCTTGTGCATCTGGCTAACATGGGACTTGGGGAACCGAGCCTCGAACCGGGGTCCTTAGGCTTCACAGGCAAGCACTTAACCGCTAAGCCACCTCTCCAGCCCCCAATTGTTTTTTTAACTATTAAAAAAGTTCCCTTCCTTTCCCTAAAACTGCAGGAGTTTTAGTATTGGTTCACCACTATTTGCTGTTTCATTATAAATTTCTGAAAGTTTATAGCTCAGAAGAACAGAGGCAAAATACAACTGACACTGAAAGAAGAAAAATGTACAAGGACAAATACAAGAACTGAGGTTAATTGGCTCAAAGGAGGAACCCAGCAGAGATTGAACATTCCCGAATGTTTGGAAGGTGCCTGAATTTGGAATTACCTCTGATGTTGTTGCACCTCTAGTATTGTCCCCCAAGTCTCCGAGCCACTCCCCAGACACCCCAGCCTTCTCCCACCTCCCTCTACTCATTCAGAAGTGGTTAGCTCCAGCCCGGAGAGGTGACTCATTTGTCTCCAGGGCACATTTCAATATTTCCCACCTGTCAAGAACTGTGAAGGGCCTACAGTTGTATGCCACTTGAAAGCGAGCAGGTTAATCTGACGCTCAGGGAAGAGTCAAGCCTCCTGGACCAGAGGACAGCAGGTTAGGATTACTTCACGAACAACAGCTTGCTGTCTGTGCTAGCTCCCAAGTCCAGATTCCAACAGGGCATCTGACCAGGGCAAGGTGCTCTTTGCCAACACAGGGATTGGGTTATGCGAGGAGCTTCACATTCAGGAACCTGATTCTTTTCCTTTCTTATTTAAAAAATTATTAGCACAAAATGAATTTATGGAGTTTTTCAAACAAAAATTATTTTGTTTCCTCTCCCTTCTCTCCCCAGTCTGTGCCCTCTCCCAAACATAGCCTGCGGAAATTACAAGAGTTTTGTTGACCACTCCAAACTTTCTCACTACCTCTGGCTCCGCTTTCCTATTTCAGGATTTCCTATACAGTTTTATGCATATACCTACTCTCACTTCCCATAATTTCATAGAAATGTTAAAAATGAAGACCCACACATGAGAGGGAACACAGGATTCTTTGCCAGTGGTCAGTAAGTCTCAACTCTGAGCTGAAAGAACAATAGTGTCTTTGTGATACAGTAAACAACGGATGCTCGATTCTTGTTGGGAGATTCTATACCTACCACCCAAGGCCATTTGCAGAAAAACATCCCTGGATAAGGTAGTTTAGACTCTGAAATAAAGGTCATGGATGCCTCTGCTCCGTAGATGAACGGGAACAACAGAATGCCTCCAGTACAAAGGGGCTATCCGGGAATGTGCCACTACAGAGTTCTCCCCTGGAGAAAGGGAAGGAGGGAGGAAAGGAGAGAAGGAAGGAATAATAAAAAATGAGAGAGGGGCTGGAGAGATGGCTTAGCGGTTAAGCGCTTGCCTGTGAAGCCTAAGGACCCCAGTTCAAGGCTCGGTTCCCCAGATCCCACGTTAGCCAGATGCATAAGGGGGCGCACGTGTCTGGAGTTCGTTTGCAGAGGCTGGAAGCCCTGGCGCGCCCATTCTCTCTCTCTCCCTCTATCTGTCTTTCTCTCTGTGTCTGTCACTCTCAAATAAATAAATAAAAAATTTTAAAAAAAAAATGAGAGAGAAACCTATACTTAGATAAATTTAAGTAAGTAAAGTAGAAGACACAGATTTTTTTTTTAAGTTTCTTTAGAACAGAACTTCATCGAGCCTTTAATAATCCAATATGACTTAGTGACCCTCCAACAGCAGGATACATAATGCAGTGCTTCAAAACCCGTTTTTCACGGAACACCTATTAATATCTCCCAAAGGACTGTTCTTTGGATCATAGACGGGAAGGCTGGGGAGATTTTATACCGTGTGCCCCACCATCGCCCTTGCACAGGGCTAACTAATATTTTCCCATTTATTTTTCTAGAATCCAAATTCCACACAGAAGTGTTTATATAAAGAAATACTTCTTTAAAGTATTAAATTAATGGAAGAAAAAAAAGTCTGTCTTCACACCAGGCCCTTTAAAAATAATTTAGATAATGTAGGTAACATACTTAGCGCTGGCTAGCACACAGTAAGTGCTCAGAAAATAGGAGCTATTATAAGTATGAGCCATTTTATCATGATGCGTTTACAGAACCCTCTTTGTTATAACACTGAATTCCCATTGTAAGTGAGCTGGTGTGGCTGCAGTAACATCAGGTCATGACTAGTGATGTTTCCCTCTTGAATTCTCCTCTAGTACATTTTCCTACATGCAGTGTTTCCATTCTTCCATGCCAATGTTTTACTCCACAAACTGGACCTTATAAACCTTAGGTTTACTTTAGTTTAAATTCAATAAATGTTACCCAAAATGAGTCTTCCTTTTTGTTTTAATATATTTAAAAAATAGGTCCACATTTGGTTAGAGGAATTAATTCAGAGTTCTCATGTTTGCTCCTCAGCATTTCTCCCTGAGCAGGCTGCCACCAAAAGGTCAAGCTGAATCTTAAGCAAGTGACAGAAAATGTTGGCTTAGTTACCGGAAGCTGCCACTGAAATAGACCTCGGTAAGGCTCACTTAGTGTTTTAAAGTGAAGACAATGTTAAGTAAGCTTCTGGTCATCACTAAAGTTTTCCTGACCCTTCATGTCTTCCAGTCCCTCCCCACCATTGCCTTAGTTTCTCAGACTTTGTGAGGAGGACAGGTCATGCATGCAAAGTGACATCTATTCAGGAAGAGATCCAACACCTGGCCAGACTTTCTCAGAAGCGTAGCTATCAGAATTAATTAATGGTAACCAGTTTAGTTAAAGTGAGATCTAATAACAACTGGACTTATTAAGTAGTCTATAAGCTATAGGAGAGGAAAGGGAATAGGAAGGTAGGGAAGGAGATGGCCTGGCAATCAAATAATCTAGTATTATTCTTTCTGTGTGTTTCCAGACACCAGAATGCCCTGGATGTGTGCTTTTCCCCATCATTCAGTTTCCTGGATGTGAAGTAAAATGTAGTCATTTTCCCAAGATATCAAAGTTTAGAGGAAAGACTGAGGAGCATATAAAATGCTAACTTAGGTCCAAGAGCTCGCACTATTTTTACTTTTCCCCAACATGACGATGAATACGCTCTTGGACAGCTGTTACTCTCAAGGTGATCAAATCTCTGGAGTCAAGTTATAAAATGGAACTTCTAAGTACTACCCTGGCAATCGAAAGCTTTTTTGAACAGCAATGATGGAAGAAAGTACAATTCCCACTTCCATAAAGTTCAAACCAAATGCTGTATGGCCACCGGTGAAGAGGAAAGGGAGAAAAAAAGAGGAGTAGACAACCAAGTAAACTCCATTAAGAATTTCCATGACACTGTTAATAATCCTATGTAAAAGTAAATCACATGTAGCTTTATAGATGTTTTTAAATACCTTCTTCTGATAATGTAAATTTTTTAAAGGTGAGCTCTGATAAATTCTCTTGTTGGTGTAATTCTCAAAAGTTCCCTGGGAGAAAGTAAGTGTCCAGCATGTTTATGAACCTTACATAAGAATCATCAGGGAACCCTGTGAAAATGCATCACCTCTCCTTTGAAATCCACCAAACCCAGGGTGGGCTCAGGAACCTATACTTTAAAACTGACTTATTTATTTATCTATTATTTATTTATGAGAGAGAGAGAGAGAATGAGAAGGCGCACCAGGGCTGCTAGGCACTGCAAACAAACTCCACCTGCATGTGCCACCTTGTGCACCTGGCCTTACATGGGTACTGGGGAACTGAACTCCAGCCCTTAGGCTTTGTAAGCAAGCGTTTTAACCACAGAGCCATCTCTCAAGCCCAGAAACTGTACTTTTGATGCTCTTCTCTAGACTGAACCCAGGGAGAACGCTGGAACCCCTAGGCTGCCAGCAAAGATTGGCTTGGTGGGAAAGGAAGAGCACCCTCTTTGTAGCAGAGAACGGTAGCCCCCCTCTTGTTTTGAAATGATAAGCCAGGTTTTCCTGTTTCTCCATATATCTCTTTCTAAGCTTATTATTCAAGCACTGAAGTGGAAAGGCAGAATTTTCAAAGATTAAAGTATCTATATGTGTGTGAGATATTTGTGTTTCTGCTACAAAATGAGAAAATCAACACTAAAATATGTCTGAGAGATTGTTGCCAGTGATGGTAGAAAAAGACCACCGAATAGCTGAAAACCCAAAATTGTGTCTTACACCAAGTCAAGACATTTGTTCTAAATTTTGTAAATGTTGCCTTGCCTCCTACGCAGCAAGCTGTTCTGCCATCCCCACTAGACATGTGCCTCTTCAGCTTGGATCGGATCACGGCTGCCCCCTCGTGGCAGCTTATCCCAACTGCATGCTTTTGAGGGAAGCTGACTTAAGGTCTTGCTTCATCTTTGAGCACAGACAGAAACTAAAGTTGGACTCCCCACACACTGTGTTCCTACAGGTAAAAGCTGCTCTTCCCCTCTTCAACTCTCACACTATGCTTCTACAGGCCAAGAGTTCTCTTGCTTTCCCCTCCCCACATGCACATGTACACACACACAAACACACACACACAAACACACAATGTTCTGATAGGCCGAGGCTACTCTTGCCCCCAGCAGCAGTCAGTGTTGTCTGCACACTCTTGTAACTAAGCAAGCAGGGCTCAGCCACTTGAGGCTTCTGTAATTCCTCTAATCTGGTCAGGTCCTCTCACTTTGGGGACCTCTGTTCCTGAAGCAAGTGTTGGGTCCAGGCACTAGCTGTGACCTCAGGACTGGCCTAGTGGGAGGTGGCACCCACTCCTAATAGGAGGGTCATTAACTGAGTTAAGTACCTGGGATTCCTTCAGGGCCATTCATGTGTCAGACACGGCGTAAATCAGTATGCTGCTGTGCAAATTGAACAGTTAGTAACTATTAGTTACAATATCTTAAAAAGTAATCTCAGAGCTGGAGACATGACTCAGCAGTTAAAGGCACTTTCTTGCAAAGTCTTAAGGGCAGAGTTCAATTCCCCAGTACCTGCTTAAAGCCAGATAGATACACAAAGTGGAGCATGTGTCTGGAGTTCTTTTGCAGTGGCAAGAGGCCCTGGTGCATCCTTGTTCATTCTCTCTCCTTTTCTCTCTCTCTCTCTCAAATAAAAATTAAAAAAAAAAATTGAAGGCATTGTTTTCTGGTAATCAGCTCTTTTGTCTTTGTTGAAAACAAAATATAATAATTTATGCTTCTTTTCATAACCTAACATATTATAAGTATAGCACATTTTTCTTTTGTAGCAACAAAATTAAGTAGGACAATTGAAACAATTGTGGTAAATGGAAAGAAAAACTAAACCTCTATTTTCTTAGTTAACCAGCATTGTTTTAATGCCAAGCATGTATTAAGTATCATCACTATGTAATGAAAATCACTCTCTCTTAAGAAAGAAACAAACACCTGGGCTACAAGTTAGAAAAAGAAGCTTCTCCAAGAAACATCAGACAGAAAACTCAGCTAAGCTTCAGCAGTAAATATTTATTCCTGGTGGGACAATCAAATATGTAGTGGTCTGAAGAAGAAGAATATTTATTCACAAAGTGAAATGAGTTACATACATGCTGCTCTGAAGCAGGACACATTCTTTAAAAAGGCAAAAGTGTATCTCACAAATATTAAAAGTAACAGTGACTGTATTTATCAAACCATGTTATAATAACCCAATACATGATCTGTATTTTTATTCAATACTCCAGTGATATGTGCCATACAGTCCCATTTCAAAGCATTTCTACTTCTTAAATTTTACACATAATACCATGCATTCACAATTCTGGAAGTCTAAATTCTAAACTTAAATTATCATTTGTTTCTGGATAGTGGTATTTGAGTCATTCATATTTCTTCTTTCTATTCCCATCTATAGTTCCTGATAAAAATTTAGTACTGGCATACTTTTAAAAAGCTATATTGAAAACAGTTAAATCCATCCCACTAGTTTCATTGTGTTATGTTAGAGAAGCTTCCTCTCTCTTTGAGGAATTCTCAGAGGAAGAGGACAGTGGCTCATGTGGGCATGGCTCCGAGTCTCCACTGCTTGTTCCCCACACTGTTTTATCTGAAACTTTTCTGTCTCCACATCTCAGTGGAGGGAGCGGCAAGAGTATGTTTTACAATAACTGGCTTGTGCTGCGCTCTGCTGGAACATTTCCTCGTGCTCGGCACAAAATGCTGAAATCTTTGCTACATCTGGACAAAATGTTCTCATGGAGGTTTACATAGTTCCAGGGGCAATTAAGAGTACTTGAGCTAAGAATAAGGATTGGGTTTACCAAACACACACTGAGTATCAGCACACGTGCATATTAATAAGTGGCTGGACCCGCAATGATTGATGATGGGGATAAGGTAGAGGAAGTATTTTTGCATGTTTTATGTTTTATATAATGTTTTCAAAGCTTGTTGGTTGGTTTCTTGTCTTCTCATCTCTTCTAAACAAATTCCGAGATTGGTCTTCACTGCTGTGAGGGTTGATGTGAGCTCCCTGGATGTACCTAGCTTAAGGTAGGAGGATCACTGGCTACATGGTTTTTTAATCCTCGCCATATACACGAAGGTTGGCGTACAGTTTACTGGGGATTACACCAATGACTTACGCTTGATTTACCTAACTGCCCATTATTCCACTTTTACTCCCTAAAGTCCTCCTTCAAAGACTCATATTCTGCATGAAGCTTTTGGTGAAAAGTAATCAATTTGTGTTGTTCTCAAATTTTCCAGAACAGTGTCTGCAGAAGCTGGGTACATGGAGGCAGTGGAAAGAGGCATGGCCAGCCTGCTTGAGAAATCCTCCTAGGGCAAGAGGAACTTTCACCTTAGCCCTGTCTCGGGAGTTGCAAACAAAGATGCTGGCAAAAATTCCAGCATACACAAAATGCTTCTCAATTTTTACTAATACCTGCTTAAAAATTATGTTTTGGCCTCATTTCCTGGAAAGAAAAGTCTGGAGTGACTCCTTTTAACTTTATAATCTGCATAAATCTCTCAAACAGGCTTTGCAGAGAAACTTTCCATGGAACACTGCTTCTGCAACAGCGACAAGAGAAAGCAGCTGTCTCCTCAGCAGGGTCTCCCTCCCCATGGCTTTCCTGGTGCCTATCAGCCTGGGGGAGGGGGGGGGGCGGGGGCTGCAGAAGCCCCAGGCCCTATAGCAGAAGTGCTGAGCACCTGGCCAGGATCCCCTCCCACTTCTTTCACCCAGATTCACATTAACCAACTGCCTACTAGCTCCTCTGCATGTAGGGCGCTGGGGCCAGCAGCAAGGCCAAAATGGCCAGGGGGCTGATTTTCTACATGAACACCTTCTTTCTACACGGTAGTTGTGTATGCTAGAGAACACGCCTGCCAGCCAAAACAGAGTCCAAACTCACAAAGCAGTTACACTTCGTGACTTCACGAAATCACTCGGTGTCCCATTCTACAGAAGACGAAACTGTGGCCCACAGAGAGAGCCGTGATCACCTGCCCACAGTCACAAAAGCAGGCAGCAGGGAAGTCAGGCATGTAATTCAGATTTTTCTAACTCAAATCTCTGCCAAGCCCATCGTCACAATGCCTCAGCTATGACATTGGAGGACGCTGGGTAGGTCACTGGATATTGGAGGGTCTTCCTATTCCATTAATCAAGGTAACAAAACTTTAATTTCCAAAACTTCTTCACACTGACACGCACTCTATTCTTAGACCGCATTGGTCCCTTCACCTGCCCTTCCATTTCTTCTCTTAGAATAATGAAAGCAGGATGTAAATATTCCAGGCTAAACTCGCCTCAGGTAATCTGTGAGGGGCTTCACATGTCTGACAATCTCTGGTGCTAGAACAGAATCTGCAGTATCAGTAATGTACTCGCTGAACATGAAGATTTTTTTCAAAATTATCTTTTTCTTTTTTTTTTAATTTATTTGAGAGCGACAGACAAAGAGGCAGATAAAGAGAGAGAGAGAATGGGCGCGCCAGGGCCTCCAGCCACTGTAAACGAGCTCCAGGCATGTGCGCCCCCTTGTGCATCTGGCTAATGTGGGTCCTGGGGACTTGAGACTCGAACCAGGGTCCTTAAGCTTCACAGGCAAGCGCTAAACTGCTAAGCCATCTCTCCAGCCCTGAACGTGAAGATTTTTAACAAGAAAGCTGGTTATCAAACATAAGCAGGCTAACTGAAGCAATAACTGCTAGTAGGGCATTTAGTTTGCTTCAGGAAGTGTCATTTCCTAAAATTATTCATTATTTATTTGCCACAAGCTTGCAAAAATGTAACGTTTTTTACATCAACATTTTTGGAATTAAATATGGAAAAATATTTTTGTCACACCATCACCCTTAGGACTTGTTTCACGCCATTACATATTTCTTGTAACTCCTAAGTAGATTTGCTACAAGGTGAAAATGAATTTAATTAGAAAATACATCTAAAAAGAAAATGGTTTAATACATTCAAAAACACTCTTCATTTCCATCAACTTCTTAATCTGTTGCTACTTATTTCAAAAATAAAGAAGAAAACAATTCTTTTTAAAACTATTTTCCTCAAAAAAGGTATGCTTTATTTCATTATTGATGTGTAATTTTAATTAGAGCTTCAAGTCCACATTTTTCTTTTTAAGTGGCAGATATTTTCATTAACCAGCACATGGTTACCCCATTCTCACAATTTCCCTAAAATAATGTGTGTGGTGAAAAATAATTAAAGTAGCAAGGGCAAAAGGTTACTTAAGTCTTTACTATGGTATGAGCTCAAATTATAGGCTTTAAACAAGATGTAAGAACCAATGCACAGGGAAAAGCGTGCAATTTTAATGGAATGCAGAACAAATTAACTTTTTAACATTTAATGCTACCCAATTACTTAATGGGATTTTGTTATGTGCTACAGGGGGCCAGAAAATAAAAGTGGTGTTGCAAGGGATGCTGGTTAACTCCTTGAAGCTAAGGGTATTGCTTGCCTGCTAAACATGGAGTAAATGGAGGCACAGGAACCTGAGAGGCTCTGCTGTCTGACGGGCGTGTTCTCTTTTGTAAACCCTGAGCAAAGAGCAAGACCTCTAGGAGGCTTGTTAGCACATTCCCAGAATTTCTTCTGGCCTCTCCTCTGGCGTTACCGTCTCTCCTACCATCCGCTCTAATCTATTACTAAGTCAGCAGAAGGGAGGCTGCACGAGGCTTTCAAACCCGACCACCAGCCCACGTCCTGCTGACCTGAGGAGCCTGAAATTCAATCCAAGGCTCCTGCTAGTAAAGCAGTAACCACAGGGCTTGGGGCTGGCCTTTGTTCTCATCCAATTAATCGAATGAAAATGTTTTCCACTGTGAAAAGACCCTTCATGACCCAACTCTAAAACTTGGAGGGGAGAAAAAACAGCAGCCTAAGCTTCAGAATTTTATTTGAAAAAAAAAAAAAAAAAAGTGGAGCCATGTGTGGTGGCGCACGCCTTTAATCCCAGCAGAAGTAGAAGGATCGCCATGAGTTCAAGGCCACCCTGAGACTACAGAGTGAATTCCAGGTCAGTGAGACCCTACCTCGAAAAACAAAAAAGGGTACCATGCCAGACCCTGGCCACAATCAGTGCTCCAAGAGACGCTGGTCTTCTATAATCACTGCTTGTGCTCATCATCCACAGCCTTCTGTTAATCAAAGGGTTTCCTGAGACAAGGCTGAAAATCCACTTCAAAAAAGATGTACAGTCCACAATTACTAAGTCATTTAAGGTCCTGGAAGAAAAGTTACCTGAAAGCATGGTTATGAATCTTTCTAAAAAGATGAGCCCGCATACAAACAGCAACAATAAAAACTTACAAGAGAATAACCTATTGTTAAGCTACTGGACCATTAGCAACTACTAATAACCAACTGAAATGTTCACACATGCCTCGTGTGCTCATATTTCACTTAAGAACTATTTTCAATTTTTTAATCCTTAACTGATTATTGTCAATGGCACATGACTAAGGTGAAGACAATGTGATAACATCTAAGCATCTTTTTAATTGTCATCTACTCAAAAGGCCATATTCCTTGAGATTAAAACTATTTTATAAAAAGCCGGGCGTGGTGGTGCTCGCCTTTAATCCCAGCACTCGGGAGGCAGAGGTAGGAGAATTGCTGAGAGTTCAAGGCCACCCTGAGACTACAGAGTGAATTCCAGGTCAGCCTGGGCTAGAATGAGACCCTATCTCAAAAACCCAAAAAAAAGAAAAAAATTTTATAGGGCTAGAGGGATGTCTTTGCGGTTAAGGTGTTTGCCTGCAAAGCCAAAGGACCCAGGTTCGATTCCCCAGGACCCATGTTAGCCAGATGCACAAGGGGGCACACGTCTGGAGTTCATTTGCAGTGACTGGAGGCCCTGGTGCACCCAATCTCAATCTCTATCTCAATCTCTCTCTCTCTCTCTCTCTCTCTCTCTCTCTCCCCCTCCTTCCCTCCCTCCCTCCCTCCCTTCCTCCTCCCCATCCTCCTTCCCTCTTTCTCTATCAAATAAATAAAAATAAAATATGAAAAAAATCATAGATACTTTAGTGTACCTTTTTAAATCACAAAGAATTCTATATATATCACAGAATGAATATTTAACAGAACAAGCTCTCAAATGGAATCTCTGAGTCCCTGATTTTCCAACTATCATATACACTATTTTCCTAAGAGGCATTTTGCTTTCTAACCTCAAGCATTTTAACACATCCCTTGAACATCTGAGACTGAAAAATACTGTCAAGCGGCTCCCCCTCAAAAAACCACAAAATACAATTCTTACATATACATTTGCAAGATTATATAAAAAGTATATGGAATTTCTTAGTAGAAACACACCATTTTGTGCCATTTTTTTGAAACATGATCAAAATCTCAATTTAGATTTAAGTACACGGGAAAAGAGACACTGTGGCTTATGTCAAAGCAGTCTAAAACCTTTACACTAGGTCTGCAGAGCACAAAGAACCCATGTGTCCCAAATGTGACTGACAATAAGGTCTGTAGACAAGCAACCGCGTTGAAACCTTGTCAAAAAATATTTTAAATATTAAAAAACTATGTCAACCCTTGTTCTGCTCATGAGTAAACTTGATACAATCAAGAAAAATTAGTTTCGGATGTGGGATACTTCAGGGATTTGAAGCAGTTTTGCTAAAAAAGAAGCTAAACCCAATTACTTTTCTGAACATTTGGCATCTTTAACTGAAAACCAATATTCCAATTAACATTAAACAAATATCCCAGCTTATCCACATGTTCCAAGCACCCTTTCTGGCTAACAAGCACATGGGATTGCTGTATTTAATTATTCCCATATGCATCCCTAGGGTCTGCTTTATACCCAAGGTATATAAGGAAAAAAGAAAAGAAAAAGGGAAGGAAATCTTTAAATTCTTCTGCGTCTTACTTCTGCATGGGCAGAACCCAAATTTAACCCTCTATATAATTTTATCTTCTTTTCTAAATTAAAAACATGCCAAGAAACATTTTTTTAATATGTGATGTCTCAAAGTACATAAATGGTATTAATGTCATAGGCACTCTCTAAATCACTTCATTCTAGCTCCAAATTACAAAGAAAAAAAAACTTCAAATATTGTTCTTAGCTTGCCTGAATCTTAAAAGAAATTGAGATATTCTGGGCAACATTATTTATCTACATGGCCCCCATAACTTCACAGGAAACATTCTGAGCAAAAGTTGTAACAAGGATGAAAGATTTTTATTCCTATCAATCAACAGAAATACTTAGGAGGAATAAATTCTCATGAATGGAACACTGAGCACAGCCTTCATGCCTATAGTCTTAACTTGTTTATAAATCATTATATCTTGTGTCACCTAGGTCATTCTCAAATTTTACCTTAATACCACCTATTTAAAATGGCAGGTTTTGGGCTGGAGAGATGGCTTAGCGGTTAAGCGCTTGCCTGTGAAGCCTAAGGACCCCGGTTCGAGGCTCGGTTCCCCAGGTCCCACGTTAGCCAGATGCACAAGGGGGCGTACGCGTCTGGAGTTCATTTGCGGTGGCTGGAAGCCCTGGCACGCCCATTCTCTCTCTCTCTCTGCCTCTTTCTCTCTCTGTCTCTGTTGCTGCCAAATAAATAAATAAATAAACAACAAAAAAATTAAAAATCTTTGCTTATTCAGCAAAGATTATTGTTAGCGAAATACTACAATGGTACTATGCTGGTTTGAATGTAAATGGCCCCACTGTTGTCAGGTCTTTTTGATTAAGCTTCTTACTTAGTCTCCAGCAGGTAGAGCCCTGCTGGAGGAGGTGTGTCATTGGACAGATCTTGAGTCCAGCCCTAGGTGTACAGAGTCAGGTCCTGCTGGCTGGTGCTGGCTGCTGTCTCTCTGCTATAGATACAAGATGAAGTGAGCCAGCTTCTTCCACCATGATGAAGCCTCCTCTGGAAGCTTCTATAAGCCTGAAATAAACTTTTTTGTCTCATAATCTGCTTCAGGTAATGTGTTTGTCCCAGAAAAGAGAAGGTAGGTAATAGCAACAGATAATTGGTACAGAGAAGTGGGGTATTATTGCAATGGATCTGACCATGTAGTTTTTGGTCTTTTGGAACTTGATTCCAGGAAGAATATGGAATGATTTGGTACTTTGGACTTGCAGTGTTTGATGGGCTATTCTGGTGAGAGAATGAAAATACTCAGTGCAGAGAGAACTGCGGACCATGAAGGCTTGGCTTATGTAGTTTCAAAGGGGAAGGAGAGAACTTTGTTGGAACTGTACTACAAGTAGAAAGGCTGGCTATGTATCACCCATGCCCTGAGAATTTGAGCAAAGTTGAATTTAAAAGTAATGGACTGGTGTGGCAGAGGTCTGGAACAGAAAGATGTGAAGAAAGATGTATAGTTTATCACAAAAAAATTCAAGCAAGATTGAAATTAAAGGTACAAAGGCTGGTTAAGGAGATCTCCACCATTAAAGTTGGGCAAGCTGTTTTGCACTGGGACAATGATAAAGATGCCCTGAGGCTAACACTGAACCCATGGAAGGCTCAGGCTAGTAAGAACTCAAATTCCTTTGAAAGCAAGGGGCCTGAAGGAAGACTGGTGAAGGAGTATCCTGGTCCTCCATGTCAAACTTTATTCCCCCTGGATTTACAAATGTGGCTATGCTGTTCATGTGGTATTGGTTTGGGAAGCAAGAAAAATGCAGGAAGCAGTTCATGATGTACACAGAGTTCCAGGAGCCACTGAGACACAGCATTGTGAAGTACATACAAGCACACATCTGCACGCATACAGCAACAACGTGCACATGTATATAAAACACATGCACATACATGCATGCATACCACACACACATTAAATAAAAAAGAAAACAAGAAGGCTGATTTTACTTTTTTTTAATAGACCATTTATCTTGGCCCACCATGGGAGGAATAAAGAATACTAAATATGTATTACAGGGTTAGTTCTCAGAATGGTTTCTGCTGTCAGTACTTTTCAAACTGAATTATAACCCATAGCAGGACATATGAAGTCTGCTGACTGGGTCATGATCATGGTTCTAGGTGTGACAGAATGGGGTGTCCAACAGGAAATGCATACATTCATTGAGTATAGAAGGAGGTCCCAACTATTCTGATTTTTAATTTTTTGATTTTTCTAATTTTTATCATCTTCTACCAGTATTGATTATACAGGGTTTATACATAAAGAAGCATCAAAATGTCCCACAGGGGCTGGGAAGATGTCTCAGTGGCTAAAGGTGCTTATTTGAAAAACCTGCCAACCCCAGGTTAAATTCCCCAGCCACTCATGTAAAACCAGACAGGCATTTATTTGCAGTGGCAAAAGAATCAGTATATAAGTGCACACAGGAGCTCCCACATGTGCACAGAAACACACGCACGCGCACACACACACACACACACACACACACACACAGAGAGAGAGGGGGGGGCAAATAAACAATAAGCGATGTCTCCCAAGGAACCCCTGAAGCATACACAAGAATCCCGGCATGGGAGCACAAGCACACTGACCAGGCTGCAGCAGGTCAGGCAAGGCACAGAGTTTAAAGCAGGAGGTGAGGCAGAAATGGTCAAAGAATGACAAGATTTTTAAGGCAGCCAGAGAAGTTTAAGAACAGTAGAAGTGGGGGCTTAAGCACTTAAGACATTTGCCTGTAAAGCCAAAGGATCCCAGTTTGATTTTCCAGGACCCACGTAAGCCAGATGCACAAGGGGGCACAAGCATCTGGAGTTCATTTGCACTGGCTAGAGACCCTGGTGTGCCCCTTCTCCCCCACTCTCTTGCTCTCTCTCTCTCCCCCTCCCATCTTTCTCTCTCAAATAAATAAATAAAATATATTAAAAATAGTCTTAAAAACAACAGAAATGGACAATCACGCTGATCTCAGCAGAAAGACCAGCTAGCACTGGGATGGAAGAAGATCCTTTGACATGAACCAAAGGGTAATTATGATGGACAGGCAGAGACAGACCCCACATTACAATGAGACAAAGACAACAGAAATAAATGGAAATATATCCTGCATTAAATTGTATATTTTACAATACTGTCCAAACATGTCAGTCATTGTATTCTACAAGTGAGTCAATGTAATCTTTTCCAAAGACCCAAAAGCATGCTTTGCAGACTTATCTTTAAACATCTAAAAATATAAAGTGCCCTGAAGAGCCAAAACAATCCTTCAGAAGAATAAAGGTGGAAGCCTAGCTCTTCCTGGTTTTGAAGTACAATCCAAAGCTACAATAATCAAAACAACATAGCAAGGCATAAAGGAAGAGCCATAGAGCCGCAGAACAGAACAGATGCCATAAACAAACACACATATGATTAGATGTTTGGAAATTAATCTTACAAGAATTTGAAATGTGCAGCATTCAGTTATTAGCAATAATCCTAATGCTGTACAATTCATCTAAACAACTTGACACATTCTTTGTCCCCTTTAATTGTCATCATATCATCCTCTTCCCTGCCTGCTTCTATTCAGTACCATTTTACACTACTTTTATGAATTCAGCTGTTTGAATTTGAGGTATAAATGAGGCAGTGCAGTATTTGTCTTTCTGTGCTTGGTTACTCCACTTAGAGAACATTAATAATGCTCTGCTTTGATCACAAATGACAGAACTTTTCTTAAGGCTGAACAGTGTTCTATTGTGTCTTTCTTTTTTTAAACTTTTCATCTACTGATGGATAGTTAGCTGGTGGCGTACAGGACCAGCCTCTTAATGGAAACATTAGATTTAGGAAGTCCCAAATGGATGAGAGACTGATTAACTCTCAGGATATTCTGAATGGATGGGTGGCTAGTAAAGCACAAGTAGGAACAGCACCCAAGGTTCAGGAAACTCCTGAAATCCACAGCCCTCCCCCCCCCACGTTATATATGAGAGAACCGTGGGGAGGAGAGGCTCTCCAAGCGGCCACTGGCCGCCTGCACGTCCTGCACGGAGCTCCAGACACAGCTTTCCTGAGTAGATTCCTAGAGAGGAGGTGGGCTGACTGGTGACACAGCGACCTTTGAGTCACCCATATATTTACGTGAAGTAGCCCCTCACCCCCACTCCTGTAAGTAATCCCAACAAACTCACCAGTTCACTAGCTAGATTTGGGTAGGATCACTCATTGGTCGGCTGCCGGTGCCCTCTCTATCTAGATCTGAGTGGAATTGTCTCTTTGGTCTGTTGTCAGTGCCCTCCCCATCTGGAGTGAACAGGCATTTGTTCACATCTCGCCAAAATCTGAGTACCACCCTTCATAAGTCCTTGAATGTCATGATGAGAAGTCTTGAGTTAATATGAAAGATGACAAGGATTCCCCCAGAGGGTTTTGTAATGGGAGAATACAAAGAAATTAAACTATATTTAAGTGTACTTATAAGTGTGCAACAGGTATGTGACATAGTTGATCATAAAGACCAAGTCGCATACATGAAACTTGTTGAGATCATGGCCTCAACTTGGCAAGGACAGATCCTCTTACAAAACATTATGTTACAAAGTTGGAGTAGGGTGCAGATCAATGAGCATGCTTGTCTAGCATGCACAAAGCCTGGGTTCTATCCCCACAAAGGCGCTGGAAGGACAGACATATACAGCTGGTTTTCATTGATTACTTCACAGAATACAGCTCTGAGTCCATCATTCTAACTGGAAATCAAAGACATGAAGTGGTATTCAGAAACTGGTACTAGACTGAGAGCAATATTTGGATATGGGGGTTGGATTTCCCTAAAATCTAACATCCTCATAAGAGAATTAGAAATCATATTAAATATTTGGATGTGGGGGGGTGAATTTCCCTAAAATTAACTATCCTAATAACAGAATTAGAAATTATATTAAATATTTTGGGGGTAGAGGTAGGTTTCCCTAAAATCTAATATCCTGATAAGGGAACTAGAAATCACATTAAAGGAAACTTTAAAGTAAAAATTCAGGTGACTCACTGGGAGCCAGAGAAGTAGGATATTGAATAATTGCTGATCTTAATGTATAATGTTCTATTATTGATTTCCAGGGAGGGTGAAAATACATTTGAGTTTATTCAAGCTTCAGTATTCAAAGAGTATTTTTTAGTCACATTAAATCATTTCTTCCCGTTTGTTCCCTTACATACACTAGAAGCAATAAAAACACTTTTCATGAACATAACTCTTCATTGTCCCCTCACTTCCCTTTGGTGTTTTGGAGCAGTGGCTGGGCAACATGAGCCCTCGGGTCCCACGTGGAGATGCACGCCAGACGGATGGAGCTCTCAGCTGAGCCAAGGGACACAGAAAGCACATTGTTTTGTTGTTGTGAAAAATCACAAAATAATCTCTAGGAAATTGGCTCTGTGTTGTTTTATTTAAAGAGACAGAAATGTGGAAAAGGGAACCAGAAAGGACTGAGAGGGTTACCAGGGTTGTAATAGTCATTAACTCACAATTCAAACCACTCAGAACTACCTTTGCAAAAAAAAAAAAAAAAAAAGAATTCAAAGGGATAATTGTGTTAGATGGGATTAAATAGGAAGCAAGATAACATAAATGAAAGAACCTCATACCATTACAGATAATCACAGGCCACTTTTATATTCTTTTCTCATCATTGACACAGAAAGATAAGATTCTCATTTTCTTATAATGAACCCATTAGTAGCTTACTGTAATACTAGAAACAGAAACATCTTGCTTCTGGGCATATCTCAAATAACTATGTTTTTTTTTTTTTTAAGATCAAACAAGTAAAGCAAAATTTTAGTAGAAGAGTATCCCCACCCCCTGGTGACTTCTGGCTTAGAATACTTTATTTCACATTGATGATCAGATTTCTGAATCTGATAAATTTACCCAGATAAAAACCCTAATATTACATTAACAATCTAGGGTAGTTCTAGCAAGCAGAAAATCCAAACACTGACTGAGGAACATTCAGATAAATAGCTACACATTAATTTATAAAGCACATCCAGGCCTCAGAAAATTCAAGTACAAAGATTGGTAGTAAGGGCTGGAGAGATGGCTTAGCAGTTAAGATGTTTGCCTGGGAGGCCCAAGAACCCAGGTTCAATTCCCCAGTACCCACATAAGCCAGATGCCCAAGGGGGCACATGCATTTGGAGTTCATTTGCAGTGGCTGAAGGCCCTGGTATACCCACTCTCTTTCTCAAATAAATAAATTAATATTAAATAAAATATTGGTATTAAAAGTAAAATGGCTCCCCTTGGTGGACAGCCCACATGGCTGTCAGCCAACATTTCATGCCTACATCCAGGGAAGCTCAGCTTCGGGGTCACAGCAATGCACTGCATGTACATATCTTGTCTAAAACTAACTTAGTCTCACAAAACTCTGGCCACATATACCCAGCGTCACCACTACGAGGACCACGTGGTGTCTGATGAAAACTGAAGATGCTGAGTTCCTTGCTATGATGCAGGTTCACAAAATATTTATTGAGAATTTAACCAGAAGATAAACACCAAGCAAGATGTTGCTTGGGCAGCTTCTAAGAGGTTCAAAGACAAAAGTGAAAAGGTGAAATTCAGAGAGATGAAGTGGCATGTGCCACAGCAAAGAAACAGAAAGAGCTGAGACCAGAACCCAATTCTGTTAAAATGAAATTTGATGAATAACCAAACAACGGGCTAGAGAGATGGCTTAGTGGTTAAGGTGCTTGCCTGTGAAGCCTAAGAACTCCTGTTCAAACCTCCAGGTCCCATGTAGCCAGACACACAGCGACACAAGCACACACCACCACACATGTGCCACAAGGGGGCGCACATGTCTGGATTTCACTTGCATCAGATTGAAGGTCCCAACATGCCCACTTTCTTTCTCTCTCTCTCTCTCTCTTTCTCTCTCTCTCTCTGTCTCTCTCTCCCCCTCTCTCTCAAAATTGAAAAGAGCAAACAAACAGCAATAAAACTGGCAGGTAAGTTAATATGATCAGATTCTGGTAGGTCCATGACCACCTAGGAAAGCTGCCCAACTGTCTGCTATTTACATTCATTGAGTGAAGATCTATTGGTTTACTGACAGTCTGTTTGTGAATGAGAATTTGAAAGGATTAAAGGACAGGGGAAAAAAAGATCAAGAAATGAGACATTACAAGAAATAATATAAAACCATGACTTGGACAATGTCTGTGTCTAGAACTACACTGTCCAACAAGACAGGCACTAACTTGCCCCACAGAGCACTTGGAATGTGCAAGCATAAAAGATGCCAGGCTAGGGAGGCTTGCTATGAAGTATAAAGCATTTTATTACTAATTCTTATCTCATTACATGTCGAATTGACATTTTGAATATAAAATTGTTTTCCCTCATGTCATTTTATTGTTTAATTTATTTGAGAGCGACAGACAGAGAGAGGGAGAGAGAGAATGGGCGCACCAGGACCTCCGCTACTGCAAACAAACTACAGACTTGTGCGCCCCCTTGTGCATCTGGCTAACGTGGGTCCTGGGGAATCGAGCTTCAACCGAGGTCCTTAGGCTTCACAGGCAAGCACTAAGCCATCTCTCCAGCCCCCTCATGTCATTTTTGTTTGAATACATTTTTCATGTATATATGTAGTGTGGTATGAGTCCACAGAGATGTGTGTACGTGTGGGTGCAGATGTGTGTGTTCCATGTGCACACATGCAGAGGTCAAAGGAGAATGTCAGGTGTCCACTATCACTCTTCCTCATTTCCTTGAGCTAGTTTCTCACTGAAACCGAAGCTGCCATTTTTCAGCTGGTCTGGCTGACCAGTGAGCCCTAGTGATTCTCTTGTCTCCACAACCCCCCACCCCAACCAAAGACTGGAATAACGGGTTTTCATGGCCAAGCCTGGCTAAACATGGCTGCTGGGGATTGAACTCAGGTCCACATGCTTGAGTGCCAAGCACTCTTGCCTGCTAATCTATCTCCCCACCCCTTGATTCATTTTATTTTTAATGTGAGATCTAATTTTTTTTCTTCTTTTTTGGTTTTTCAAGGCAGGGTCTCACTGTAGCTCAGGCTGACCTGGAATTCACTATGTAGTCTCAGGGTGGCCTCGAACTCACTGTGATCCTCCTACCTCTGCCTCCCAAGTGCTGGGATTCCGGCAAGATCTAATTTTTTTTAAGTTATACATGTGGCTTACATCTATGGCTTGAACAAATTTCTATTGGGCAGAAATGGCCTAGACCCTGCAGCTACACAGACACTGACTATAATCAACTACATAATTATAACAAATAAACACGCTTTGAAGATTGCATTTCAGGCTGTATTCTGATTTAGAAGAAGAAAAATTTCAATAGCTATGTAAGTGCTCTGGGTATTTCTCAAGTTTTGTTGAGGGATGAGCGAGGAGGAGAGCACTCACTTTCATTCCTATATTTATTCCTATGCATCATTCAGTTACTTTATTGCTCTCTTTGGAGGAAATAGGAAAAAGCAAACTCATATATGAAATAGTGATCAAAAGTTAAGTTTGCAAGCTGGGCATGGTGGCATATGCCTTTAATCCCAGCACTCGGGAGGCAGAGGAAGGAGGATCGTGGTGACCTTGAGGCCACCCTGAGACTACATAGTAAATTCCAGGTCAACCTGGGCCACAGTGAGACTCTACCTTGAAAATAAAAAAAAATAAAAAATAAAAATAAATAAAAAAAAAGTTTGTGAGACCAGAGAAGTAAGTTGAAGACTATGGTGATTTGATTCAGGTGTTCCCCATCAACTTAGGTGTTCTGAATGCTAGATTCCCAGCTGGTGAAGATTTGGGAACTAACACCTGCTGGAGGCAGAGTATTATTAGGAGCAGGCCTATGGGTGTTATAGCCAGTGTCTCCTTGCCAGGGTTCGCACACTCTTCTGTCCCTGTTGACCACCTGATGTTGGCCAGGAGGTACTGTCCACCCTCTGCTCATGCCACCATTCTTCCTTGTCATTATGGAGCTTCCCCTCCAGTCTGTACACCAAAATAAACCTTTTTTCCTACAAGCTGCTCTTGATCAGGTGATTTCTTCCAGCAATGCGAACCTGATTACAACAAAGACTCTATCCAGGACACAGGAAATAACTCCCTCAGAAAACACCAACACAGACCAGAAGTTTGTAGCCATACCCCCTTTCTCAAGAAGTTACTACTTACGGTACTGTACGTGGTAAAACATACAAACCATAAAATTTATCATAGTAGTATTTGAACAGTAAAATTGTATGAAGTGCACTTATATTATTAAATAAGCTATGTTATACTCATCCATTATGATCAGTAATGTAAATTGTGTCATCTAAAACAACCATACACTCTTTTCAATTTTTTTTCTCCTTCCAAATCTTGGCACACATATCTACCACAGCTATTCCTATTTCATTATTTGTAACTTGCTAGTTAGTTTGTAATCTGCTTTCTTCAATTACATGAAGTGATTTCATTACTTTTTTAAATGGTAATATAAAATAATGAAGTGGATGATGTCATATTAAATAGTAGTACTAAAATTAGACTAATCACTTTCTAACTAGAGAAAGCTGATGATACTGACATTTCTTGTGAAGGAAATTAATACTGTCTCTTTGTGAACTATTTTCTTAGCTAAATATCCAAGAATAGAATTACTGACTGAAAAACATATAAACTTCATTTTTTATAGCCAACCATCCAAATCCTTTTTTAAAAAAAAACTTTCCACCCTCCTTCATCACCAAATGTCTGGTTATAAATGTCTATACCCTCCTTACTCATCCATCTGTTCTGTCACCCTCAGAGAGAACTTCCTTTTTCAGTGAGTAATAGCACAGAACGTAGGCCAGCCACAGCACCACGCAGCCATCACCCCTTTCCAATCCTCCAGCACCCCTTGAACTTGCCAAAGGCAAGGAAAAAGTGGGCTCTGGACAGTTTCATCACATGTGACTTTCTGTTAGCGCCAACATCAGGCTCATTTGAAAGAGATGGACAAAAAGCTCTTGGACTTCTGTATGATGTAAAATGACTTTTTAGATGAATGTCATACAAATAAACAGCGTGGAAGGAAGTTTAAATGCAGCAAAAAGTAACAAATAGCAAACTCCAAACCACAGGATCTCTGTTTAAAATTATGCCTAATACAGCCTCTGTTTTTCAGAAGAGAAAAATCAGTCTTTCTAAACATTAATGATTATCAGTCATTATATCACACATATGTCATCTGACAAAATTTTCCACCAGTAAACATTTTCCCTCTACTGTAACAGAGGGTTAGTGTTCAAGTAGAGGAGAAAAAAAAAAAAAAAAAAAAAAAAACCTCAGCACACTAAGAATATCAAACCATAAGCCAAACCAAAGAGTAAGTATAATTTCTCCAATTTCAATTTATCTATCAACCAGTCTTGCTTTGACTGATAAATGCATGTGAAAATTTTGTAACATGAAAGAGAGCTTATTATCTGGAGGGGGTTTTCTGCCAAGTGCAATGAGATTAGCATTCTATAGCGGCAAGGAAACTGAAATTCAGTATACCTTGACAAAGTCCCCTCTACTGAAACTTAAGTTTCGATATAACATCAGGCATTGGGGAGCTAACCAAAAGGTCTTGATACTGATCGGTGTGCACAGTGACTAGGAGACGGTCTTGAACATGCGTCTGTACAACACCAGGCACTTGAGCCCTGTTCCGAGTCTGACGTTCTTCATCTTTAAACCAGAAACACTAATGTCATGCTCATAGATGATTTCAGGTATTAAAATAATACTAAAGTTGGGGCTGAAGAGTTTAGTCAGCAGTTTTTAGTCAGCAGTTTTTTGGTTTTTTGGGTTTTTTTTGTTTTGTTTTGTTTTTTTTCAAAATGTTACCACTGGAGGAAAGTAGGAAACATTGTGAAGGTATTTCTATATTACGTGTCACAAATGCCCAGGAATGTCTACTTATTAAAAAATTTTAAACCTCAATCTTTAAAAGGATATTTTATTTATTTATTTGCAAGCAGAGAGAGACAAGAGAGAGAAAGAAGAATGGGCACGCCAAGGCCTGCAAACACACTCCAGATTCATGTGTCACTTTGTACATCTGGATTTACAAGGGTGCTGGGGAATCAAACCTGGGTTATTAGGCTTTACAAGCAAGTGCCTTAACTGCTGAGCCCTAAACCTCAATTTAAAACCTCAGAATAGGTCTGGGAAGGTAGTTCAGCGGTGAAGTACTGGCACGGCAAGCATGAGGAGACAAGTTGATCCCGGGAACCCTATGACACCAGGTGAAGTGCCACCAGCCTCGAACCCCAGCAGGAGCAGGGCAGAGACAAGAGGACCCCTACGCCACTGGCTAGCCTAGACCATTTGGCAAGCTCCAGGCCAATAAGAGACGCTGCCTCCTAAAAGGTTGCTGGTATTCCCAAGGAATGATGCCTGAGCTTTTCCTCTGGCCTCCAAATGCATGCACCCCTCCACACACACACACCCCTGCATGTCCACGGACATTCCCACACAGGCACTAACTGAATATAATCAGAAGCTCTGACCTTAAAACAGGACAGAGATAACACAGGATGACCCAATGGAGTCAGAGTCTTCCCTACAAAGCTCTGCAAAGACTGCATCACAATGGGACGAGCAGGGTTGATACTCGTGGAATTATAGTTTTAAAAATTATAATTCTAAGCCGGAGATGATGTCTAAAATAGGTTTTTCAGATATAAAGTCCCAGGAATAAAAGCCAGTTCACCCTAGCCACATGAATAACAAACCGGTGGGAAGAGAAGGAAGTAGTCTCTTGAACTAGAATTCTTTGAACTAGGCTCTTTAAGAACTCCACCTCAAAATACCAGTGATGTAAAATAAGAAAGATAAGCTCATTGCTTAGAAAGATGATTAGCAAATCAAGGTGACAATTATAGGATACACCAAGAGTCAAAACTAATCTTAATTGTCAGGCCCAGCGACGCACGCCTATAATCCCAACACTTGGGAGACAGACATAGGATGAGTGTCATGAGTTCAAGGCCACCCTGAGACTACATAGTGAATTCCAGGCCAGCCTGAGCTAGAGCGAGACTCTATCTCAGAAAACCAAAATAATCATAACCATCATCATCATCGTATACAGGAAAGAAATGCCTTATCCTGTATTCTGGCCCATGAGTCTAAGATGAAGGAGAAAGCTGTTTCCAGTAACAAACACCTCTCACTGATTGATATATACTGACCTGCTTGTAAGTGCCATCTAGTAAGGTGTCCAGGTGTTGGAGTGGGGCAGGTGTTTTGTCTTTGAACCTTGTTAATAGTCGGCGCTGGATGGCCCGAAATTGTACAGCTCTTTCAGACAAGAGTTCTTCTAATTTTTCACCATTTATCCGTAGCTACAATAAAAAATTTCTTAAATTCAGGTTAAATAGGTACAATAGAATGTGCTTAAATAAAAATGCAATGAAAGTTTGAGAAAGAGCACCTCACCAATTTAACCTGGATACAGAGCAATTTAAAACCATGGGCTATTTGGTACCTGACTGCATAGATAATACAGAAAAACAGGAAAATAGAAAAATTAGGCAAGGTGACCCAATATCACTGGAGAAAAGACATTATTTGAAAACTTTTTTTTGAGAGCAAGACAGAGGAGAGATAGAGAATTGGCATGCCAGGCCCTCAGCCACTGAAATCAAACTCCAGGTGCTTGCGCCCTCTCGTGGGCATGTGCAACCCTGCACTTGCCTCATCTTTGTGTGTCTCACTAATGTGGGATCTGGAGAGTAGAACACAGATCCATAGGCTTCACAGGCAAGCACCTTAACTGCTAAGCCTTCTCTCCAGCCCATGAAAACTATTTTTTATATACAGGTTATAACAGGAAAGTATGAATTGCTTTCCATTCATTGTAGTAATCTCAACAGAAGTGGAAAGAAAAGTTTAGACACAAAAAAGTTAAAAACATTCAAATTCAGTTTTAGAATCTCAGTCTTTATCAGTATGAATTAAAAACCAAAAGACATGGCTGGAGAGATGACTTAGGGGTTAAGACATGTGTCTGCAAAGCTTAAGTACCTAGGTTTGATTCTCCAGGTCCCACATAAGCCAGATGCACATGGTGGCACATGTATCTAGAGTTCATTCATGGTGGCTAAAAGCCCTGGCATGCCCATTCTTCCCCCCACCCCCTCTATTTCTCCCTCTTTCTGTCTCAAATAAATAAATAAAATTCAAAAATTAAAAATAAAAACCAAAACATAAAACAAAATGACAAATTACTAACCAAAAAAAAACTATGACAAAGTTGTAAGACAGACAAAGAGCAAGTTACAAAAAGCATAGCAACAACTAAAAGGATAACACAAAATTACGCCCATAATGTCTTGAATGTGCCTACAAGTCAATGTAATAAAGGACCAGAGCCCAGTGAAAACCAGTATAAAAAGGAGCAACAATCCGGTAGAAAATGAATGAGATTTTACATAAAAGACAATTGAATAGCTTTATTTATTTATTTATTGAGACAAAGTTGCCCAAGTTTACCTCAAATTCAGGACACTCCTGCCTCAGTCTCCCGAGTACTGATCTCATAGGAATGCACCAACACACCCAACCCACCAACCCACGATAGCTCTTTAACACAAAGTCCTCAACCTAACAATCCCAATTTTAGGAATTTATCCAAGTGATAATGCTTTCAAAAAGTAATGGACATATGAGGATATATATATCATAGTTGTTATTATACTGAGATATTAATACTTAAAGTACCCCATCAATAGGAGAATTGGTTAAATAAATAAGGTACCCTGCAAGGTATTTGTTGATATATAATGCTATCTAGTGATATAGTAAATAAAACAAAAGATCCAGAATAGAATGTCACTGTGTGATACCATCCATGTGTGTGTGTTCTAAATAAAGTTATATTTTAGCACAGCTCTAGTTATACAGAATAGGAAGACAACTGACTCAAAAGTTGCCACACAGTGGGCTGGAGGGATTGCTTAGTGGTTAAGGTATTTGCCTGTGAAGCCAAAGGACGCAGGTTTGATTCCTCAAGACCCACATAAGTCAGATGCACAAGGGGGCAAATGTGTCTGGAGTTCATTTACAGTAGTTGAAAGCCCTGGCACACCCATTCTATCTGTGTCTGTCTGTCTGTCTGTCTGTCTCTCTCCCTCTCTCCCTCCTCCTTCCCTCCCTGCCTCTCTTTCTCTCTCACATAAAATAAATAAATAGAAATTAAAAGTTGCCACACAAGTGGAGGGCATGAGAATTGGAAAGTATTCAACAATGTAGGTCACCTCATAGCTTTTAAATGGAATATTAATAAAACAGAGCTAGCCGAAGCCACAGAGAATTCATGTAAACTGTATATTCAGCCTGACAAAACTGTAGCAAGATGGTTCTAAAATTCAAAATATTCAAAATCAAACAAATTGCATTTATATTCTGGTATCGAACCAAACTTCTTAACGCATATATTTCCCAGTTATATAATAAGAATTAAACATGGCATAAAACTTGAAATTCTGTTAACTTTTTTTAATCCCAGGTTTTTCTTATTTTTATTTTTGTTTATTTTATTTATTTGAGAGTGACACAGAGAGAGAGAGAGAAAGAGACAGACAGAAAGAGAGAATGGGCACGCCAGGGCCTCCAGCCATTGCAACAAACTCCAGACGTGTGCGGCCCCTTGTGCATCTGGCTAACGTGGGTTGCCTCAAACCGGGGTCCTTAGGCTTCACAGTCAAGCGCTTAACCACTAAGCCATCTCTCCAGCCTAATCCCAGTTTTAGAAGTACTAAGTAGCCAACTAAACCAAAGAATGCTCTCCAAAGACGGCTAAAACTTTCATTATACAAAATTAACAAAATGACTTCTAATAACCAAACTTTTAAAATGAATAACAAGGGTTGGAGATGTAGCCCAGTTGAGAGCTCTGGCCTAGCACTCACGAAGATCCGGTTCAACCCCAGCATGCCTGTAGAGCAGCCCTCAAGATGCAAAGGCAGGAAGATCAGAAATTCGGTGTCCTAGAATACATGAGAGTCTGTCTCAACCAAAAGAACAGCCTATCTATTGTTAACTCACTCATCTATACGAAATTGGCTTCTATAATATTTTAGTTTCTGAATTCATAAAACAAAAAAAAGTAAAATTCTCAGTATTCAGACATAAACAAGGTTTTTGCTCTTTGAGTATGTAACAGCAGCACATATTGAATGCTTTCCCATACCAGGACTTCAATATTTGGCAACTAGTCACTGATCATAGGGTCAAAAATAGGCACTAAGAATTACAACAATGAAGGGAACAGACTAATAACCCTACTCACACTCAGAGTCAAGGGTTACAAAGCTTTCTAGATTGAAAACTGAAGAACTGATTATTGGCTGGAAGCAGACATTGGGGACAGAGAGCAGAGGAAGTGTAACTATGACCTCTGTGAATGCCACAAACCAAAGTACCCAACGTCTCTTCCCAGAAAGGGCCTGGCCTGATGTGGAAACACTGGAGTTCCTAATAAAATATGGAGGGAAAAGTATACATGAAGCCTTTTACAAAAAAAAAAAAAAAAAAAAGGAGGTGGAAGAGTTTCTACAGCCTCTCTTTCACAACCCACTACAATGTACACACTGGCAAGTGTTTCTTACACATCCTGGAGGAATGCAAATGAGCCGAGCTCTTCACCATAGTCTTTGATCTAGCAATCCAAGTTCTAGGAGTTTGTTATAGAACTAAGACTCGCAAAAAGCAATACAAGGAGCTGAGGATGTAGCTCAGTAGATGAGCATTGGCCCAGATTGTAAAAGGCCCTGGTTTACATCCCCAGCAGTCAGAAAACAGGGGGAGGAATACACACATACATGGGAGAATCTTCGTAGCATGAAGGACGTACAAGAATCTTCACAGCATAATTATTCTTCTGTCTTTGTCTTGATGATCCATCAAAATCCTCACTCTAAAAACAACTAAACACTTGTGGTGCCAAAATTTGGTCAAATATATACTGACCTAAAAAATATCATCAGCACAGATAAGGGAAAACTCAAATGCATTTAGTATATTTAATAATGCCATGATTAGTCAATGCTAAATTTTATACACCTAATATTTTCTTTATATCAAGCTACATCCACAGAAGTTGCCATTGTGGAAGTCAGCACTCTTGGAATGCCCAAAGGGTGCTCAACTAAGTACCTGGATCGCTTCCTTTCTCTGTCTCTCTCTCTTTACCCCCCCCCCACACCACAGCATAAACACTGAAATGATTATTGATTTCTTAAGTAATAATCAGTCTATGGATCAAGGCTTACTTAAATGAGACTCAAAACCCTTTCAAAACTGCCCTTTTTTATTCACTACATAGTCTACAGACTATAAGTGGAACCTGATGACTTTATTTTAATATAGACAAGTTTTATTTTTATTTACTTATTTATTTATTTGAGAGCGACAGACACAGAGAGAAAGACAGAGGGAGAGAGAGAGAATGGGCGCGCCAGGGCTTCCAGCCTCTGCAAACGAACTCCAAATGCGCGCGCCCCCTGTGCATCTGGCTAATGTGGGACCTGGGGAACCGAGCCTCGAACCGGGGTCCTTAGGCTTCACAGGCAAGCGCTTAACTGCTAAGCCATCTCTCCAGCCCTTAATATATACAACTTTTAAAATGGTGACTGTCACCATTCAAGCCATTCACAAAACATGACTTTAACCAGGGATCAAATGAGTCTTCAAGAGGATGTCAAAATGACACCAGTGAAAAACTCAAGAAAATCCAACCCAGGCTCTGATGCTATTTCCAAAAAATCACAGACATGTTCACAGCAGCACAGTCATTCTCAGCTGCTAGTGACGCAGACACTGAACTACTCAGCATTTACTAAGCAGCACAGCTGTGGCATAGGGACAGAGAGGCGGAGGTCGACCATGACATTTGCAGCCACTCGGTCTCAGCGCAGGTAT
Source organism: Jaculus jaculus (assembly GCF_020740685.1). Classification (NCBI taxonomy): domain Eukaryota; kingdom Metazoa; phylum Chordata; class Mammalia; order Rodentia; family Dipodidae; genus Jaculus; species Jaculus jaculus. The sequence continues at coordinate 16,136,735 of NC_059117.1, forward strand.
GGGCAGTCTCGGGTGTGGGTGGCAGAGACGCTGAGTAGCCTCGCCTTATCCAGAAGCCCAAGCTTTAGCATGCTTGTTAGGGAGGAAACAGAAAACCCACTTCACTTTGTAAGTATGCCTCACTTATGGCCTACTCCAATTAGTTATCCAAACAGCTGATGGTAAGCTCAAGTCTTTTTAACACTAGGTTATTGGAGTCCAGGGCTAAATTCCCAAGGTAGCAAATTCAGTCATCTCTGTTCAAGGCTGTCTGTCTGTGTGTAAAGGTCTGCAAGCAATCACAATCGAGGCAAAGCCCACCATCCACAGAAAATGTACCAACCCAAAGCACATCACCCACCAGCATGTGCCCTGGAATTCACATTTTCATAGCTTGTACCTCCCTTCTATCTATTTAAAGATTACGTGATCTAATACCATACACACCTCAAAATGATGGTCAATCAACTCAAAGTATTCTTGAAGGGGTACAGGTCCAGAAAATGAACATGTGAAATCTTTGATTCCCTGTTTTTCAAAATGTTCCTTAAGGTGGAGAATAAGTTCCTTTGTTATGAGCCAAAGATCTTCAAAATGTTCACTCTGAATGCGGTAACGTTCTAAGAGAGAGAAATAACGAAGGAAGGAAGAATATGAATTAACCTGTAATTACTAAAACTAGTCACCAATCTTGACATGAATGCTAAAACTAAAAGGATAAAGTTTTTGTAACATAAATATGATTTCTGATGGCTTTATAAAACATTTTTACTGCTTTGTTGCTATTTCTGCATCAGTCATTTAACAATTTCAAATGTAATCACAAAGTACATGGATATAAGGTCAAGCAGAACATGACCCTTTTTACAAAGTGTCTAATAACACTACAATAAAAGCACCCAAATTTTTATCTTTTAAAAAACACTTAACTTGAGAAGGATCCATTGCAAAAGTAGTTTTGTGATATTTGTTTCAAAATACTGATGTGAAATAAAAATCATTCTACTTGAATCCCTATAATCATGGTGGAAGCTTTGTTTTTATAATAGTTCTTTAGTTTAAAGAATAATTTTACAGTCAGGCCTTTCCCTAATTAAAAAAAAAAAAAACAACAGAAAAAAAACACCTTGTTTCCCTTTATCTCTGAACTGTAACTCAAAGAGAAGCACAGGCCTGGGCGCCTTCTACAATGCTACGGTCCTGACGTGTGGCTTGTGAGCAACTCTGTGTACCAAGCACTGTCGCTGCAGCAGCCCCTGTTACAGAAATGAAGACTGCACACAGAATTTCAGTGACCTGTCCAAGGATCACAAAGCAAATTAAATGCCAAAGCATAATACATGCATGCTGCTCAACATGCATTAATCCACTTACTCTTAAAGACACAGCTCTGATCTTATCTACCCCTCCCCCCACAAGAAACTGGAGTTTCTCTAACTCCAACCAGAAACACAAAATTCACTAGACTCTGTCAAAAGCACACTGTCATTTAACCCTCAACAATCTTATAGAGGCAAAAGTGCTATTCCCATTTTACAGAAAAATAAACCCAGTCACAGAAAATTTTAAGCAAATACCATGGTCATTGGCCAGTTACTTATAGAGTGGAAATTTAAATTCTAATTACTAATAAAAAGATTAGCTATTAATCTTAGCCACCCGACAATTCACATCTCTATAAATTTATATAGACTCAACATATCTCCTGTTCTCTAGTCACTTAATCAAATATGAATCTTTAACTTCCTAGATAATTGTATAAAGTCCTTCCAAACATCTTGGAAGAAGTCCCATATTCCATTTAACTCAGCATTGATCATGTAAATTATGCAATATACCCAAAAGAAAGAAATAGTGGCTACAAGGCTGAATTACATCATTTTGTTTATAAAAGCTAAGCACTGACTAGAGGAACATGATGCACAGACATGAAAAATATTTCCTTACAGTCTCCTTGATGCCCTGGCAAAGCCTACTTAGACTTCAAATTCTTAACATCTTCAGAAGGACAGCATGCTCTCATACCCTAGCCTTCTTCTCCAGCTACCTATGGAATAAACTGTGGCTCCCATGGTCCATGTAAACACCTTGGTCTTCTTGGCTGCGATCGAAAAACTCAAGCTGGAGCCTCCCAGCCTTCCCCATAACCCCACTCTACCGTTAGGTTCTGAGCCCTTCGCAGGTTACGAACAAAAGCCTCCCTCATGTCTTCCCCATCAGAGACACTGGGACCCAGATCAGAAACGTTAGCTTTTATTTATCTTTGCAAAAGTCACTGACGGCTTAGTTCTTTAAAGACAGTACAGTACAAGTAGGCTAGAGAGTTCGAAGGCAGACTAGGTAATGATAAAATACTGTATTTTACCATTATTAAGACCCTCTAGCTTTAGCTTTATCCCAGCTCATCTTTGGATCCACACAGACTATTCAATCTTTCACACATTTACATAATTCAATGCAAAATTCTAGGATCAAATCAAGTCTAAGGCAAGAGCCTCTGCCCTCCAAAAGCTACGGGTAGCTTGCAATGAAGCCATTACCCATCAGGTCAAGTATGAGACACCCTGTCAAAAAGCAGAAGAGTCAGACAATAGCAAGGGCAGAAGTCACAAGAGGAATCCTCGGTCTTGTGGCTTGGTTTGGTGGGCTACATCTCTCGTCTTCCTCTTCCTGGATGAAGGAAGTCACACAGTGGGAGGCGGGGTCTGCCTGCGACACACCTGTTTCCACGGAGGACTGGGCTGCCGGACAAGCCCACCCTGGGCAGTCAGCGTGCAGATGAGGGGATGTGGGAAGAGGCACAGGCTGAGACTGACTTAGGGAGAGAACCTGGGGACTGGCCAGGGGGACACAGGGAGATAGCTTTGGGGAGCAGAGGAAAGAAGCCCCACTTTGCAGTCCACGTGGTCACACTCAATCCCCTTGGGCTTGGGAAGTGTCTGGTTAGGGGTTTTGCAAGGGCTTTGGGGCAAGGGAGAGCTGAGGGTTGGCCAGCAGGCCACGCTTCTCAGTGTCCAGGAGGTAGGTGTCGGGTCTCAACGTCCACCCGGAGTGCCCTTGGAGAGGACCCCTCATCTTTCATATTTCTCCAGGACCTCACATTGACTTCGGGCTCAGCAGAGGCACAGAGCTGAGGGGTCCTGAGTCCACTCGGGTGTCACTAGTAGTTTCCCTCACGGGCAGTCAAGCAGATCGGGTCACCAGTACTTCCCCTCACACAAGCAGTAAAGCAGAGCCACCTAGCTTTTGTCCTCCATGTTCCCATGTGTTGTGAATGTTTAGGAGATGGGAAGGAAAGGAAACAGTAAAATCATTTGTCTCCTTCTAGGCCCCTTACCCCACCTTTGCCTTTTATACAGCACGATGGTGCCCGTGGGACATGGCTCTGTGACTCCTGCACCTGCACACGTCACCAGTGTCCCCACATTACCACTTCACCCCGAAATGGCTGAGAACTCTCCCCTCAGGCAGAGGAACACTGGTGCCAAGTGTGGCTCAGTGCTGTTACTAATGTCTATGACCAGAAAATGATTTGTCAAATTTCTTCCTAATGTCAAGTTACTTCCTGGGAACAGATCCCCAGGAAGATTACCAGAGTCAAGAATATGAAGCCCTCACGCTTTTATGACCTAGTGACAAAGTGGTTTCCAGCAATTTCTGCATGTATTTACACTGCCAACAGCAAGGATAAGTGTGTGCCCCTGGTTCAGGGTCCTCTCACTGGGCTAAACATTTCTAGTGTTTAGTTTGCATCTGATTTCTAGCTCGCTGGAACACCTCCATGCTAAGCAGCCGCATTTCACCTTTGTGGATTGTTTCTCTTTGGCTCTGTGGATGGGGTCTGGTGGACTGTATGAGATGGTATGATTAAAGATACTAGCCTGCTGTGTGTCATTCTGGATGGAAAATTTTTTTTAAAAAAAGGTCACAATGAAACTCATTATTATGTATAATTAGCATATGCTAATAAAATAACTTTTAAATTTTTGGTTTTTAAGGTAGAAGGAATGGAATGTACAAAAAGCCCAGGGCAGAAAAATTCAGCCATGTGCCAGGAACAGAAAGGAGTAGGTGAGACAGAGTGACCCCAGTGAAGAATGACACTAGGCCAGGGCCCAAACACACATGGAAACTTCTTAAACTACAGACAAAATCCGTGGCCTCAGGCACACACGACAGAGTGCCTTGCCACTGAGCTACATGCCCAGCCCCCTTCTCACTTCTTTTTCTTGAGAAAAGATTTCATTTTCATGAATAAAATTCTATATACCCAATAGGAATTCTATTGTGTCCATAAATAATATATTAATGTCATAAACAGAACTGTAAAAATCATAGCAAACATTTAAGTAGGTTTTATATGTTCTGTAGCTTTAGAATTATCCCCTTTTCTTTCATTCATTTTCCTTGTTTATATTGGCAGAAGCAGGAGAAAAAAATAAACCTTTTGCAACAAAAACTTAGAACTGGAATTCAGCAAGATAAATAATATTCTTCAATTGCTTTTTTCAGATTATCAAAAGTCAACACCAAATAAGTCAAAGACTTAGAAGAAATTATTTTGGTAATTAATCCTTTCCTCAGTGTTTGTACTCCAAGATGGTTACCATATCTGCTGGAGACTTTCCAGGCTACATATTTCAAGGAAAGAGAAATGAAATATTCTATTTATGATACAACATGAAAGCAGCTACATTACTGAAATGTGCTCTTAGAACACTGGTCATCAGGAGAGCTGCCAAAATGAATGTCTTTTTTTTCCTTTGCATTTTGTAATAGTAGCTCAGTGGAAATAATGATTTCAGCTTCCAAATAAAATAAATTTGAATGATCAGATCCCAGTCCATTGCCATTCCATTATAGAAAAAGTGGAAAAAAGTATATTTAATTAAGCCATAAAAATGCACCCTGTCAGACTCTACTCATGTCAGAACATCTGAAGTTCATCAATACAAATAATGTTTAATTTGCATCATAAACAATGCATCCACATAATTTGTATTACTAAAGATGTTTTAAAAGATGGAAAAGCAGATGAGAGCTTTAGGCACAAAAGTTGAAGGAATTGAAATAAACACTTTCAAAAGATTTTAAGTGGTAAATACATAACCTCTTCAGTATTAGTAGGAGCTATAGAGGTTTAGCTACATTTACTTTTATTTTTATTTATTTGAGAGCAACAAACAGAGAGAGTGGGAGAGAAGGAGGGAGGGAGGGAGAGAGAGAGAGAATGGGTGCGCTAGGGTCTCCAGCCACTGCAAACAAGCTCCAGACGCGTGCTCCCCCTTGTGCATCTGGCTAACGTAGATCCTGGGGAACAGAGCCTTGAACCGGGGTCCTTAGGTTTCATTCACAGGCAAGCGCTTAACCACTAAGCCATCTCTCCAGCACTACATTTACTTTTAAAAATGCTTTTTTAAACACATTTTTGCTTATTTTCAAGGAGAGAAAGAGAAAGAAGAGAGATAGGGAGAATAGGCACAATAGGGCCTCAAGGTGCTGCAAACAAACTCCAGACACATGCCCCACTTTGTACATCTGACTTCACATGGGAACTGGGGAATTGAACTTGGTCGTTAGGCTTTGCAAGCAAGTACCTTAACCACTGAGAAAAACCAAAATGCCTTAAATGTTTGACTTAGAACCAGCATGATGGTGCATGCTTAATCCCAGCACTCAGGAAGCAGAGATAGGAGGATGGCCATTAAGTATGAAGTCAGCCTGGGACTGCAGACTGAGTTTCAGATCAGCCTGGCCTACAGTGAGACCATACCCCCCCCAAAAAAAAAAATCAAAAAAGA